>NC_088220.1:43488247-43584741 GCF_036934945.1 Oncorhynchus masou masou | reverse complement strand
TGTCAGATGTAATCATATAGAAAAGGTATTGGAGAATTTTCGGGTTGAGCTAATGAGTTGGATCAGTATATGCTTGGGGAATAATTGGATCATCTTTGAAGAGACATGTACATAACTACAGAATATCTTTACAGAGAGGCAGAAACATTTCCTAGTGATTTCGGTGTTTTACATAGGTCTACATCTCATCATTTATTTTGGGCGTCGCTGTTGTCTAATAGTTCACATTGAGATCGTCTCCTCATCAATATAAATGATAATTGACCAATTTTGTTCATCATTTCAACATGTTATTTGTTTGGCAAAAAACAAGACCTCAACCATGTTTGAGTTTATTGGACATGTTAAGATAATGTTTAAATGTTTTGCAGCATTCCAACAGATGGCACTGTGGGCTTCTGATTTGAACCCAAATGTTGAACCATAGAAACGTGTTGGATATTTGCCACTGCTACAGTATTGTTGCATTTCCAATCAACCAAAAATACATATTGTGTAGGAAATATGGTTATGTAATATATTATAGCATTTGTTAAAAAGACAGGTGAAGCATATAAACAGACCGACATATGTCACATTTTTACTGTCGACATTACGGAAGCAACATTCAAAAATGCTGGGATTGGTTAATGTCTGAAAATATGTGTCTGTTTATAATGTTGTTTATGTCATTTTCATTACCAGGTCATCTTCAGACTTTAAAAGGAGATGAAGTTGGGTAATATTGTAGCAGTACTTCCTCTTTAAAAGGCTGTAACTGCACCTCCCCTTTTATTCAGAGGATGATGTCATCCGCGAGTCACTCAGTGTTTTTTTTTCTTCTCCTGCTCTATCGCTCTCTCTTCGCATTTGCACTCTCCATTAGTGAGGTGACAGGACACTTCTCTGTCTCTCCATATTTTCTCTCTTTCTCACTCTCCCTCGCTCCCTTCCTCCTTAGCTTCCTTTAACAGCAGGGATGTAGTCCTCTGCCTGTTTCAAACTTCAGCACCTGCTATGCTGTGAACTCCTTGGTGACCTCTATTGATTCTATTGAGACCGCTCCTTACTGAGATATTTTGCTCCACTTGTTTGAGAGGATCTAAGAGGACCTTATTGGGTTTGGAAGTTGTTTGATTTCTCTCTATACCCTGGTACAACTACAGGACCATGGCCATGAAGGAGACCATTCTGCCCATCAGTGAGGTGTCTGGCCCGGCCCCGTTGCCCTACCCGGAGGTAGTGGAGCTCAACGTGGGTGGCCAGGTGTATGTCACGAAACGCTCTACCCTGGTCAGCGTGCCCGACACCACCCTGCACGCCATGTTCACCCGGTGCCCGCCACGGGAGCTGCCAAGGGACAGCCGCGGGCGCTTCTTTATCGACCGCGATGGCTTCCTGTTCCGCTACGTGCTGGACTTCCTGCGAGACCGCCAGCTGGTGCTGCCCGACCACTTCCCTGAGCGTGAGCGCCTGCAGAGGGAAGCCGAGCACTTCCAGCTGGGCGAACTGCTGCGCCTCCTGGGGCCCCGGGTGGGTTCCAAGCAGGGCTCCATGAATGATGAAGGCTGCCACAGCGATATTGAGGAGAGCTCACAAAGCAGTGAGTACCCCACAGGTCGTACCTTGACTTCCTCAGACAAGAGGTCAGGGTTCATCACCATCGGCTATAGGGGATCCTACACCACGGTGCGGGACAATCAAGCCGACGCCAAGTTCCGACGCGTGGCCAGGATCATGGTGTGTGGACGCATCGCCCTGGTCAAAGAGGTGTTTGGGGAAACACTGAACGAGAGCCGGGACCCAGACCGGCCGCCGGAGAAGTACACGTCAAGGTTTTACCTCAAGTTCACCTACTTGGAGCAGGCATTTGACCGGCTTTCTGAGGCGGGCTTTACAATGGTGGCTTGTAATTCCACGGGAACAGCCGCTTTTGTCAACCAGTACAGGGACGACAAACTCTGGAGCAGCTACACAGAGTACATCTTCTTCAGTAAGTGCAAAATGACTTCTCACACATTCACTAGCATAAATTTTGGAAAAGTGGGTCCAACATGTTTTGTCAGGTTTTGGTATTGTGTCAAGTTTCGCTTCACAAGTGAAATGATTGAATGGATTATTTGCCTATCTATTTGAACTTGGATTGTGCAGGCTTTTAAAGGTAAAGAATGCATTTTCCTCTACGTGGTTCAAAGCTTCTTCACTTTCCTTTAGAACATCCTCCCTGTTCCTCTAATCCGTTTTGACATGTTTTCCAAAATCACAATAGATCTAGTAAATATGAGAATAGATTACAGAGAAAGCTGTGTATGACAGTTACATATAGGGCTCTATTTTAACAAAGTCTTAGCGCTGGCGGTAGGCTATACGTTCGGGCGAGTGTCAGAAATATTTTTGCTATTTTCACAACCAGAATTATGGGTGCAATAGCTGACGGTGGCGTGAGAGGCCTGGGTTTTGATTAATAAACAAGTTGTGGGGGTTTCAAGCCTTGACACCTCACTGGCCAATCAGAACATGCACTATGGCTGAAAATGTGGTTGCTTCAAGTCGTGTATTTACGGTCTTTTATGTATTGCATTGTCATCAACTCCAATACGAATGTTAGTCTGTTGAAGCCTAGTTGGTTGAATTGCCTGTCCCATATTTGCTAAATATGGTGAGCATATTTGCAGTCACATTATTGTAAATGCATTGCTCAATATGGAAATACATTAATAAACATAGGCAATGGCATTCACACTGATATAGAGGCTAGGCCAGAGGAGGCTGGTGGGAGGAGCTATAGGAGGACAGGCTCATTGTAAAGGCTGGAATGGAATAAATGAAACAGTACGAAACAAATCAAACATATGTAAGCCATGTTTACATTAAACATTAATTCCATTCCAGCCATTACAATCAGCCTGTCCTCCTATTGCTCCTTCCACCAGCCTCATCTGGGCTAGGTCCACTGTAAATTGCAGTTTGGGCATGCCAAACATAATCAATAAGCAATATTAAATTCACTAGGGAGGAGGTGAGAGGAGTGTCCCTGGGAGTGTGGTGCCAGGAAAATAACCTCTCACCCAACGTCAACAAAACTAGGGAGCTGATCGTGGACTTAAGGAAACAGCAGAGGGAGCACCACCCTATCCACATCAACAGGACAGCAGTGGAGAAGGTGGAAAGCTTCGAGCTCCTTGGCGTACACATCACTGACAAACTGAAATGGTCCAACCACACAGACAGTGTGGTGAAGAAGGCGCAACAGTGCCTCTTCAAACTCAGGAGGCTGAAGAAATTTGGTTTGGCACCTAAAACCCTCACATAGATCATCAAGGACAACAACCACCACTGACTGTTCTCCCCGCTATCATCCAGAAGGCGAGGTCAGTACAGGTGCATCAAAGCTGGGACAAAGAGACTGAAAAACAGCAATCACTAGCACATTAGAGGCTGCTGCCTATATACATACACTTGAAATCACTGGCAACTTTAATAATGAAACACTAGTTACTTTAATAATGTTTACTTATTTTGCATTACTCTTCTCATATGTATATACTGTATTCTATCCTATTGTACTGTATCTTAGTCTATGTCACTCTGACATTGCTCATCCAAATATTTTTTATTGTTAATTCCATTCCTTTACTTTAGATTGTGTGTATTGTTGTTGTTAGATATTACTGCACTGTTGGAGCTAGAAACACATGCATTTTGCTACACCCACAATATCAAATCAAATTTATTCATACAGCCCTTCATACATCAGCTGATATCCAGCATAAAACACCAAACAGCAAGCAATGCAGGTGTAGAAGCACAGAGAAACCTAGAGGAACCAGTCTATGAGGGGTGGCCAGTCCTCTTCTGGCTGTGCCGGGTGGAGATTATAACAGAACATGGCCAAGATGTTCAAATGTTCAAAAATGACCAGAATGGTCAAATAACGATAATCACAGTAGTTGTCGAGGGTGCAGCAACTCAGCATCTCAGGAGTAAATGTCAGTTGGCTTTTCATAGCCGATCATTAAGAGTATCTCTACCACTCCTGCTGTCTCTAGAGAGTTGAAAACAGCAGGTCTGGAACAGGTAGCACGTCCGGTGAACAGGTCAGGATTCCATAGCCGCAGGCAGAACAGTTGAAACTGGAGCAGCAGCACGGCCAGATGTACTAGGGACAGCAAGGAGTCATCATGCAAGGTAGTCCCGAGGCATGGTCCTAGGGCTCAGGTCCTCCGAGAGAGAGAGAAAGAAAGAGAGAAATAGGGTATTAGAGAGAGCATACTTAAATTCACACAGGACACCGGATAAGACAGGAGAAGTACCCCAGATAACAAACTGACCCTAGCCCACCGAAACAAACTACTGAAGCATAAATACTGGAGGCTGAGACAGGAGGAGTCAGGAAACACTGTGGCCCCATCCGATGATACCCCCGGACAGGGCCAAACAGGAAGGATATAACCCCACCTACTTTGCCAAAGCACAGCCACCACACCACTAGAGGGATATCTATAACATCTGCTGTGTATGTGACAAATAAAATTTGATTTGATTTTGAATGTCAAGGCCTAAAAAGACCGTGTATGTTTATAATCAAATTCAGAAAAAAACAAAACAACTTGTTTTAAATAGGTTGTTTGAATATTGTTACAGATATCTTAATTGCTCCCCGTGCTCCCCCGCACATAATACAGACAAGGAAACTTAGACTATGGAGGGTTTTACGCACATCCAAACATTTCACAGGAGCTGGACAAAGATGCAATATAAAGAGAAGGGGGGAATGTGCACTCACTGTTACACTGCTCACAAATGTAATGTTTTATAAACATCAAGGAGCCATCCTATCGGTCATATTTGCACTTCTCCAGAAATAGCAGATGAAATTGCATTGTATTCAAGCCATGTATGTTCTCAACATAAACCCACTGACTGGTGAATCTTTCTAATAAGTTTTAAGTCAAATTAAATGAAAAACATTTATTTTTAAACAATATCAGGTCAGAAGCATGATATCATAAATCGCATCTCTCGTTCCATGAGCATAAGGCAAAGTATGCACACGTAGGCCTAAGGGCTCATTGGCATGAATATTTACCCTATACATTGACGATCAAAGTGTATTAAATAGTATACAGTAACCATAGAATAGGCCTAGTCATAACAAACTTGTAGCCTATCTAGTTTTTTGTATTGGCTTCAACATGGAAACATTAGTCTAAACACGTTGCATTCGTATTTCAAAAGTGTACTGCATGTTCAAGCCATGAACAATTGGACATTGCCCAAATGTTATAAGAAGATTAGCCTTCCATTAGCCTGCCATCCCATTATTTTACAGGTCTAATAGGCTAGTGTAAGATGCAATTTTGTTTACCAAATGAAAAAGGAAAAGAAATAAGAAGTCTATTGTAATAACTTGATGACGGGCTCCTAACCAACTGTGCTATTTTGTTTTTGTTTTTTTCACATTGTTTGTAACTCATGTTGTACATAATGTTGCTGCTACTGTCTCTTATGACCAAAAAGAGCTTCTGGACATCAGAAAAGCGATTACTCACCTCGAACTGGAGAAAGATTTTTTCTTTAATGAGTTTGATGCAAAGGACATACTGCTTTGTCACGACAAGGCCCAAATCCCTGTCATCAGCGTGAAGAAAAGACAGAGAAAAGGGGGAGGAGTGCCTTGTAAGAATCTGCCAATGAGGAGGAAAACCACCACTCCCCTCCATATTATTGGCCAACGTGCAATCATTGGAAAACAAACTGGATGATTAAGACTATCCGACCAACAGGGCATTAAAGACTGTATTATCTTGTGTTTCACCGAGACGTGGCTGAACGATGACACGGATAAAGAGCTGGGTGGCTTCTTCGTGCATCGGCAGGACAGAGCAGCCATGTCTGGTAAGGCGAGGGACGGGTGTGTGTGTGTCTATTTGTAAAATACTGCTGGCGCCCAATATCTAATATTAAAGAAGTCTTTAGGTATTGCTCACCTGAGAATACATCATAATAAGCTGAAGACCACACTATCTACCAAGAGAGTTCTCATTTATATTATTCGTAGCCGTCTATTTACCACCACAAACCGATGCTGGCACTAAGACTGCACTCAACGAGCTTGTTTGCCATAAGCAAACAAGAAAATGCTCATCCAGAAGAGGCGCTCCTAGTGGCCGGCGACTTTAATGCAGGCAAACTAAATCCATTATACCGAATTTCTACCAGCATGTCACATGTGCAACCAGAGGAAAAATAACTCTAGACCACGTTTACTCCACACCCAGGGATGCACTCAAAACTCTCCCTGAACCTCCATTTGGCAAATCTGACCATAATTCTATCCTCCTGATTCCTGCTTACAAGCAAAAACTAAAGCAGGAAGTACCAGTGACCCACTCAATACTGAAGTGATCAGATGATGCGGATGCTACGCTACAGGTCTGTTTTGCTAGCACAGACTGGAAAATGTTCTGGGATTCATCCAATGGTATTGAGGAGTATACCACCTCAGTCACCGGCTTCATCGGCGACGTCGTCCCCGCAGTGACCATACGTACATTTCCTAATGAGAATCAATGGATTACAGGGAACATCCGCATTGAGCTAAAGGCTAGAGCTGCCAATTTCAAGGAGCGGGACACTAATCTGGACGCGAGTAGGAAATCCTGTTATGCCCTCAGACGAACCATCAAACAAGTAAAGCATCAATACAGGACTAAGATGGAATCCTCTGCTCTGATGTTCGTCGGATGTGGCAGGGCTTGAAAAATATTGCAGACTACAAAGGGAGACCCAGCCGCGGGCTGCCCAGTGAGGCGAGCCTACTAGACAAGCTAAATGTCTTTTATGCTCACTTCGAGGCAAGCAACACTGAAGCATGCATGAGAGCACCAGCTGTTCCAGACGACTTTGTGATTTCGCTCTCTGTAGCAGATGTGAGCAAGACCTTTAAACAGGTCATGCGCAAAGCTGCAGGGCCAGACAGATTACCAAGGATGTGTACGCAAAGCTTGTCTACTGTACACTGATATTTTCAACCTCTCCCTGACCGAGTCTGTAATACCTACTGTACATGTTTCAAACAGACCACCATAATCCCTGTGCCAAGAAAGCGAAGGTAACCTGCCTAAATGATTATCACTCCGTAGCTAGCAATGTCAAAGTGCTTTGACAGGATGGTCATGGCTCACATCAACACTATCATTTGAGAATCCCTAGACCCACTCCAATTTGCATACCGCCCCAACAGATCCACAGATGACGCAATCGCACAAAACACTGCCCTTTCCCACCTGGACAAAAGGAACACCTATGTGAGAATGCTGTTTATTGACTACAGCTCAGCATCCAACACCATAGTGCCCACAAGGCTAATCACTCATCAGGACCCTGGTACTAAACCTCTCCCTGCAACTGGATCCTGAACATCCTGATGGGCCGCCCCAGGTCGTATGGGTAAGCAACAGCACATCTGCCTCAACACTGGGGCCCCTCAGGGGTGCGTGCTTAGTCCCCTCCTGTACTCCCTGTTCACCCATGTGTGGCCAAGCACGATTCCAACACCATTATTAAGTGACAACGACAACAATGAGACAGCCTATAGGGAGGAGGTCAGAGACCTGGCAGTGTGGTGCCAGGACAACAACCTCTCCCTCATTGTGAGCAAGACAACGGCGCTGATCGGGGACTATAGGAAAAGGAGGGCCCAACAGGCCTCCATTAACATCGACGGGGCTGAAGTGGAGCGGTCGAGAGTTTCAAGATCATTGGTGTCCACATCACCAACAAACTATCATGGTCCAAACACACCAAGGCAGTTGTGAAGAGGGCACGACAACACATTTCCCCCCTCAGGAGACTGAAAAGATTTGGCATGGGTCCCCAGATCCTCAAAGTATAAAGTGCACCATGGAGAGCATCCTGACCAGTTGCATCACCGCTTGGTATGGCAACTGCTCGGCATCATTTTCTAAAGTCTATTTCTTGAACTGCGTTGTTGGTTAATTAAGGGCTTGAAAGTAAGCATTTCACGGTTCTATTCGGTGCACGTGACAAGTAAAATTTGTGTCGATGTGACAAATGAGGCAAATTATCTTTTAAAATCCAAAATAGACTTTTAAAGTTATTTTTTTATTTCACCTTTATTTAACCAGGTGGGCCAGTTGAGAACAAGTTCTCATTTACAACTGCGACCTGGCCAAGATAAAGCAAAGCAGTGCGACACAAACAACACATGGGATAAACAAAGTTACAGTCAATAACCCAATAGAACAATCTATGTACAGTGTGTGCAAATGTAGTAAGATCAGGGAGGTAAGGCAATCACTAAGCCATAGTTACTCCAGGTGTCCACTCCCATTTCTGAGTGTCTACATTTGATTTCTCTTGGAATCGACTTTTGGGGATAGACTTTTGGGGAATCGACTATTCTTTTTGATGGAGGAGATTAGTTGCCGTACTTCTGAGAACAAAAACACTTGCATCCTTCATATAGAGCACGGCATGGAGAGAGAGTGGGGCAGGTGGGCAGGTCGGCATCAGGCAGACAGTCAGAACAGTGCACTACAGTGGTTCTTCCTTTAAAAGTTGTGGCGCACTGCAGCACAGCTTGTGGGGTGCTGCAAGATTTCTATGGCACATTATTTAAGAGTCAGCTATTGTTGCCAGAATGACGCAATTTACCACAATCTGACACCATCTACCGCAAACGGTCACATCATAAACTTAAAACCTTTAAAAGGAAGAATCACTGTAGGCCAATCAAAAGCTGTAACTCGCAATGGAATGCTGTATCTTGCCATTTCTTGGCTTGCAGTGTCTCGCAAATTCAGTAAAGCAGGGCCTATCATCAATAAATTGGCTAGGATATTCTGCACGCAACAGACCGAAGGCTGAACACACACTAGCATCATTAGCAAAGCGGAGGCGAGCCAGATCGAGGGAGAGAGAGGAGGGGGCAGGCAGGCAGGCAGAAAACATTTCTTGGTAATCTGTATCTCGTAATTTCTTGACTTGCATGCCTCGCAAATGCATGCCTCTCTGGTTTTATCACATTTTACAACATTTCCCAGGCTGTTAGCCTAATATCTAGTTAGGCTATAGGCTTAACACGGAAACTAATGTTTTGTGACAACTGTGATTTTAATTTTGTGGGGGAATAACAAAACAGTTTTCGGGTAGGGATTTTTCTTAGTGTTATGGATCCCAACTTCACACCCCTAATCAAATCCCCAATTCAAATCATTTCAAATGTTATTTGTCACATACACATGTTTAGCAGATGTTATTGCGGGTGTAGCAAAATTATTGTGTTTCAAGCTCCGGCAGTGCTGTAAGATCTAATATAAGAAGTAATATCTAATAATTGCATAACATATACCTCACACACACACACAAATGTAAGTAAACGTATGGAACTAACAATATATAAATACAGTGCCTTGCGAAAGTATTCGGCCCCCTTGAACTTTGCGACCTTTTGCCACATTTCAGGCTTCAAACATAAAGATATAAAATTTTATTTTTTACAGCTGTAATCGCAGCAAAAGGTGGCGCCACAAAGTATTAACTTAAGGGGGCTGAATAATTTTGCACGCCCAATTCTTCAGTTTTTGATTTGTTAAAAAAGTTTGAAATATCCAATAAATGTCGTTCCACTTCATGATTGTGTCCCACTTGTTGTTGATTCTTCACAAAAAAATACAGTTTTATATCTTTATGTTTGAAGCCTGAAATGTGGCAAAAGGTCGCAAAGTTCAAGGGGGCCGAATACTTTCGCAAGGCACTGTATATGGACGAGCAATGTCAGAGCAGCATAGACTACAATAGAATAGTATAGAGTACAGTATAAACATATGAGATTAGAAATGCAAGATATGTAAACATTACTAAAGTGACTAGTGTTCCATTTTTTAAAGTGGGCAGTGATTTCAAGACAATGTATATAGAAAGCAGCCTCTAATGTGCTAGTCAAAGCTATTTAACAGTCTTATTTCCTTGAAATAGAAACTATATTTCAGTCTCTCTGTCCTAGCTTTGATGCACCTTTACTGACCTCGCGTTCTGGATGATAGCGTGGTGAACAGGCAGTGGCTCAGGTGATTGTTGTCCTTGATTATCTTTTTGGCCTTCCTGTGACATTTCCAACAATGAACGGCGCCGATATCTGAATGCTTATTGTAGGCCACATCACGTTTATCAGTGCTCGCATTCTAGGGCAATGGACAACATTCAATGACCTTGAGGTAGCAGAGCTTGCTTTTTCAATTTTGGTCTTATGTTTGATGATAAAAAAAAAATCTATAATAATTATACACTTACTTTTTTCAAAAAGCAATGGCTGATAATCACACCTCACAAAAATTCTTCAATGTAGTTGCCACTGACAAGCAAAAATATCTAATCTTCCTCCTTCCCAGGCCCCTTGGACGTGTTCTTCAACCTGACAAAAGATAACTAGGCAGCCAGCTCCCACGGGGCAGCAACACATCACACTAAAGCCAGCCGACAGGCCCTGTCGACCTCGCTGCCCCCTACCCCTGTGTGCCTGCTCTCCCCCCGTCAAGCCTCCCCAATCCGTCAAAGCCTTCACATCCAATGGGACCAAGCCAAGAGTTCTTCATTAGCAGCAGGGAAATGTGACTGGGGGAGGTGAGACAGGGGTCTGGCAACAAGTCAGGGAGAAAAATGTCTGGAACTGTAAACAGTCATAACATAGACTGGGCATTTTCTTCATGAACACCTTTCAGTCCCCTGAAGTCTTTGCAGGTACACAAACACACATTCAGACACACATACACATTGATACACAAGCACACATAGCCTACATCCACACACCCCTCTTTCTCAGTATTTATTTGTATTGATTAGAATGCTCCAATCTGTTTAGATTGGAGCAGTCCCCCCCTCCACAAATCATTCCCTATTCCCCAGACACACCTCACCCCGAGATACACCCCACCAAAACCCCATCTATCTGCCCTCAGGCAGTTTTCGATCAATCATTCCTCTTCCAATGAAACGAGGGGCTCTATTTTCTGCTGCCGTTAAAGGCGGCACTAATGTCAAATGCTCGCTCTTTGGCAAAGCCAGCTCTCTGCTATTTGGGTTGGATATCAGCTCGCTTGAACTAAGGTGGGATGGGTGTAAATATTTGAGATGTGTCCTTAAAAATGCCAATTTGCTCACCAAAAGCTGGTCTTAGCAGTAATGTAATTAGTTATGGTCGATTTTGCCAGCGGAGACCCACAGTAGCCTATAAACAATGTTTTATTAAAATATCAGAAGCAGCAAAACAGTCAACAGACATTCTTTACATTGGACATTATTATTGTCCATGAAGCTTCTGTGAAAATGTCACGTTCTTCTAAATGAGCAGACCAAGGTGCAGCGTGAGTATAGTTCCACATCTTTTAATGAATAAGTGAAACTGAAAACAAAATAACAAAACTTACAAAGACCCGTGACTACGTAGTGCTCAAACACACTAAACCTAAATAATATCCCATAACCCACAGGTGGGAAAAAATGCTACTTAAGTATGATCCCCAATTAGAGACAACGATAACCAGCTGCCTCTAATTGGAATCATACATATCACCAACATAGAAAATCAAACCTAGAACCCCACATAGAAAATACAAACTAGAACAAAAAACCCTAGTCACGCCCTGACCTACTCTACCATAGAAAATACAGGTTTTCTATGGTCAGGACGTGACAGAAAACTTTGGACACAATAGGCCTATGTGCAATGCCAGGGGACTGAAAGGGGGCAGCAGGTAGCCCAGTCGTTAGAGCGTTGGGTCGTAACCCGAAGGTTGCTGGATTGAATCCCTGAGCTGACAAGGTAAATATATGTCGTTCTGCCCCTGAGCAAGGCAGTTAACCCACTGTTCCCCGGGCACCGTAGATGTTGATTAAGGCAGCCCCCCACACCTCTCTGATTCAGAGGGGTTGGGTTAAATGCGGAAGATGCATTCAGTTGGACAATTGACTAGGTTCCCTCCTTTTGTCACGGTTCATGAATCCACTGCCTCTCTCTCTCTCTCTCTCTCTCTCTCTCTCTCTCTCTCTCTCTCTCTCTCTCCCTCCCTCCCTCCCGTGTTTGTGTGGGCGTGGTTCCCAATCTCGGCCTGATTGTCTGCGCCAGCTGGAACCACTTATCTTCCCTTTATATGTTCTGTAACCAGTGTTTCTTGTTGTCAGATCGTTGTTTCTTCTCTGAGGTTGTGTCGTGTGTCCGTGCTCTTCTCTTGTGTGGATTATCTGCTGTGCTCCTTCCTACTCATCAGGACACACTCCCCTGGTTTTCTCAGCACGCTATCATCGGAAGATGCGCCCGAGTCCCTGGGTCGGATTCCGTCTGAGTACAGTCTGTCTGTCCTGTTGCTGCTGTGAACTATATTCATTAAACCATCGTTGCTTGCATCTTGCATCCGCCTCTGTATTGTTACAGAACGATCTGACCAGACCATGGATGCAGCGAGTTCAACGAGTCTGACCGAATTCATTTCCCGCAGTATCACGAGAATGGATCAACAAGAGGAGAACATCTCCAGCACAGGTCGGGCAGTACAAGCCCTTGCGACGCAGGTATCCCAGCTGACCCAACAATTGCAACATCTGAGGGGTTCCGCTGCGCCACCTACACCGGCAGTTCAACCCGCCCCGCCAGAGCCGGATTCCCAGCTAGAGCCACGGCTACCGACACCAGAGGGTTATTCAGGTGATCCTGACTATTGCAGAGCTTTTCTTACAAGATGTTCCATGCATTTCTCGTTGCAGCCACGGACCTTCAACAGTGAACAGTCTAAGGTAGCATTCGTACTCACACTGCTATCAGGCAAAGCGGTCTTTGGGGAACGGCGGTGTGGGCGAACCAGGACCCATGCTGCACCTCTTTCCAGACACTCTCCGAGGAGATGAGAAGGGTCTTCGATCGGGCCGTGGCGGGTAGGGAGACGGCCAGACTACTCGCTGACCTTCGCCAAGGAGACCGTTCAGTATCGGAATACTCCATCCAATTCCGCACTCTGGCCGCAGAGTGTCAGTGGAACGAGGAGGCGCAGTGGGACATGTTCCTGCATGGACTGGAGGACCGGATCCAGAAGGAGATTTATGTTCTGGACCTTCCCAGGAGTTTAAATGGACTAGTGGAACTAGCCTTGAGGGTCGACGCTTGTCTGAGTCGTATTGGCCGCTGAGCATGCCCTAACAGACCGTATAACGACACGGAGGGCTGGCATGCCAGCGGCGGGAACACGGCCAGTTCAGCCTCCGCTCACGAACCCATGCAGCTGGGGAGAGCTCGCCTCTCCCGGGAAGAGAGGGAGAGGCGGAGATCCCAAGGACTCTGTCTCTACTGTGGTAGAGCGGGCCACTTTATCCACTCCTGCCCGGTAAAAGATCAGGCCCGGTAGTAAACATGAGGCTACTATCGGGTGGTGTCACCACAGAGAAGACCTCATCATCTACTCTCCTCCCGGTAAGACTAAGATGGGCCACCCACACGCACGACACCCAAGCCTTACTGGACTCAGGAGCAGAGGGTAATTTCATGGACTTCAAGCTCGCTCACAAACTCCAGATCCCTATCACCTCACTCACGCACAAGATATCCGTCAACGCTCTCAATGGTCAAGAACTCCCCAACATATCTCACACCACTGAACCTATCACACTCATCACTTCTGGCAATCACACTGAGACACTATCATTCCTACTCATGGACTCACCCCTTGCACCATTAGTTCTCGGCCACCCTTGGCTCACCCAACACAACCCCAGAGTTGACTGGGGTCATAACTCTATATCCATGTGGAGTAACAAGTGTCTTGAGTCCTGTTTAGTGTCTGCTTGTTCATCTGTGTCTGATTCTGTGTTTCTAGAGGAGGCAGTGGATTTGTCTAACGTGCCCGTTGAATACCTCGACCTGAAGGAGGTGTTCAGTAAGTCCCGTGCTGCTTCTCTTCCTCCGCATCGTCACTATGACTGTGCAATAGAATTATTGCCAGGTGAGTCTCCGCCTAAAGGCAAGTTATATTCACTCTCTGTTCCTGAGAGGGAGGCTATGGAGAGATACATCTCTGGTTCTCTGGCATCTGGATTCATTCGTCCTTCCTCTTCTCCAGCGGGGCGGGGTTCTTCTTTGTGGGGAAGAAGGACGGATCTCTGCGTCCTTGCATTGATTACCGTGGGTTGAATAACATCACAGTGAAGAATACCTATCCCTTACCGTTGATGTCCTCAGCCTTTGAAAGGTTACAGGGAGCATCCGTGTTCACTAAGTTGGATTTACGTAATGCATATCATTTGGTTCGCATAAGGGAGGGGGACGAATGGAAGACCGCGTTTAACACCCCCAGAGGGCACTTCGAATATTTGGTCATGCCTTTTGGGCTATCCAACTCCCCAGCGGTTTTCCAGGCACTCGTCAATGACGTGCTGAGAAATATGATTGATCAGTTCATATATGTTTACCTGGATGACATACTGATTTTTTCTTCTTCTCTCCAGGAACACGTTCAGCACATCAGACGAGTGCTTCAGAGGTTGTTGGAGAATGGACTTTTTGTCAAGGAGGAGAAATGCATTTTTCATGCACAATCCGTTCCATTCCTAGGTTACATCGTCTCGACTGAAGGTCCCTGACAAGGTTAAGGCTGTGGTGGATTGGCCAAGCCCAGATTCCCGTAAGGCCCTACAGAGGTTTCTGGGATTCGCCAATTTCTACTGGCGTTTCGTTCGCAACTTTAGCCAGATAGTCGCTCCTCTTACCGCCTTAACCTCCCCCAGAGTGACGTTCAGGTGGTCCGATACAGCCGAGGCTGCATTCGCCAAACTCAAGAGCCGCTTTGTTTCGGCTCCCATCCTCATAGCTCCCGATCACTCGCGTCAGTTCGTGGTGGAGGTGGACGCTTCAGAGGTGGGGGTAGGTGCGGTACTTTCCCAACGTTCCTCTTCTAACGACAAGATGCACCCTTGCGCGTTCCTTTCCCATCGGTTATCACCTGCGGAACGCAACTACGACATTGGCAACAGAGAGTTGTTGGCAGTGAAGTTAGCACTGGAGGAGTGGCACCATTGGTTAGAGGGTTTGGGGGTACCTTTTATAGTTTGGACCGATCACAAGAATTTGGAATATATCAGAACCGCCAAGCGTCTCAACTCCAGGCAGGCGCGGTGGGCACTCTTTTTCGGACGTTTTGACTTCTCTCTCTCGTATCGCCCGGGTTCCAAGAATGTCAAACCCGATTCCTTTTCTCGCATTTTTGACCATTCCGAACGCCCATCCACTCCCGAGTGCATCCTACCCGGGACCCTAGTGGTCTCCACACTCACATGGGAGGTTGAATCGAGGGTCAAAACGGCCTTAGAAGGGGTAACGCCTCCGCCCGGTTGCCCGCCTAATCGGTTGTTTGTGCCGGAGGGGTGTCGGTCCGATGTTATTCGGTGGGGGCACTGCTCCAACGTAGCGTGTCATCCAGGAGTCAGCCGCACTAGCTTTTTGGTGAAGCAACACCTTTTGGTGGCCACTGATGGCTCGTGACATTCACAGTTTTGTCTTGGCTTGCTCGGTTTGTGCCACTGGGAAGACTTCTAATCGACCCCCAGATGGGTTATTCCAACCGCTGTCGGTCCCTTTGAGACCCTGGTCCCACATCGCGCTAGATTTTGTTACCGGCCTCCCGCCCTCCCAGGGCAAGACTGTTGTTGTGACCGTGGTGGACCGGTTCTCGAAGGCGGCTCATTTTATTCCCTTGCCTAAATTACCATCTGCCAAGGAGACAGCGGTAACTGTCGTGGATCACGTCTTTCGCTTACATGGCCTGCCGATGGTTTCTGACCGGGGGCCCCAATTTGTGTCCAAGTTTTGGCAAGAGTTTTGTAGGTTACTGGGAGCGAGTGTCAGCCTGTCTTCAGGGTTTCATCCCCAGAGCAACGGTCAAACGGAGAGGGCCAACCAAGATTTGGAGAGAGTGTTGCGATGTTTGGTTTCTAAGAATCCCTCTTCCTGGAGTCAACAACTCTCTATGGTTGAGTACGCTCACAATTCGTTGCCAGTGGCAGCCACGGGTCTCTCTCCGTTTGAGTGTAGTTTAGGTTACCAGCCACCTATCTTTCCCAGTACGGAGTCCGAGGTCACTGTTCCCTCCGCTCATGCTTTCATCCAGAGGTGCCGTCACGCATGGAGCAGAGCCCGTGAGACTCTTCTCCGGGTGGGGGCGCGCACCAAGGCTAAGGTCGATCGCCACCGGTCGAAGCCTCTGGTATACTTCGTTGGCCAAAGAGTGTGGCTTTCTACAAAGAACATTCCACTCCGATCCATTTCGAACAAGCTTGCCCCCAAATTTATCGGCCCGTTCAAAGTCACCAGGATCATTAGTCCGGTGGCGGTCCGGCTCAAGCTTCCTCCGGCGTATAGGAGAATTCATCCTACCTTTCATGTGTCTAAAATAAAACCTGTGTTTCAGGCACGCATTAACCCGCCGTTCCCGGTTCCCCCGCCGCCACGACTGGTTGATGGGGAGACCACCTCTTCTGTCAATCGTATTTTGGACTCTAGAATGAGGACGCGGATTCCAGTACCTGGTGGACTGGGAGGGTTACGGTCCGGAGGAGAGAAGTTGGGTGCCTGCTAGGGACATTCTGGATCACTCCCTTATCGATGATTTCAATCGACAGGTAAATTCGCCTGGGAACGCCAAGAGGCGTTCCTAGAGGGGGTATTGTCACGGTTCATGAATCCACTGCCTCCCCTCTCTCTTCTTCTCTCTCTCTCCCTCCCGTGTTTGTGTGGGCGTGGTTCCCAATCTCGGCCTGATTGTCTGCGCCAGCTGGAACCACTTATCTTCCCTTTATATGTTCTGTAACCAGTGTTTCTTGTTGTCAGATCGTTGTTTCTTCTCTGAGGTTGTGTCGTGTGTCCGTGCTCTTCTCTTGTGTGGATTATCTGCTGTGCTCCTTCCTACTCATCAGGACACACTCCCCTGGTTTTCTCAGCACGCTATCATCGGAAGATGCGCCCGAGTCCCTGGGTCGGATTCCGTCTGAGTACAGTCTGTCTGTCCTGTTGCTGCTGTGAACTATATTCATTAAACCATCGTTGCTTGCATCTTGCATCCGCCTCTGTATTGTTACACCTTTCCCCTAACGAATGAAAGGTGTCTGAAGTCTTTTTAGGACATCAAATCACATTTTATTTGTCACACGCTCCGAATACCGTGAAATTCTTACTTACAAGCCCTTAACCAACAATGCAGTTCAAGAAAATATTTACTAAATAAACTCAAGTAAAAAAATGAACACAAGACAATTACATAACAATTACAAGGCTATATTCAGGGGGTACCGGTACTGAGTCAATGTGTAGGGGTACAGGTTAGTCATGGTAATTTGTAAAATGACTATGCATAGATAATAAACAGCGAGTAGCAGCAGTGTAAAAACAAAGGGGGGGAGGGGGTCAATGTAAATAGTCCGGGTGGCCATTTGATTAATTGTAGAGCAGTCTTATAGCTTGGGGTTAGAAGCTGTTAGGGTGCCTTTTGGTCCTAGATTTGGCTCTCCGGTACCGCTTGCCGTGAGGTACCTGAGTGAACAGCCTATGACTTGAGTGACTGGAGTCTTTGACAATGTTTGGGGTGTTTCTGACACCGCCTACTATATAGGTCCTGGATGTCAGAAGGCTTGGCTCAAGTGATATACTGGGCCGTAGGCAATACCATCTGTAGCGCCTTACGGTCGGATGCCAAGCAGTTGCCATACCAGGCAGTGATGCAACCGGTCAGGATGCTCTTGATGGTGCAGCTGTATAACTTTTTGAAGATCTGGGGACCCATGCCAAATCTTTTCAGTTTCCTGAGGGGGAATTGGTGTTGTCGTGTCCTCTTCACAACTGTCTTGGTGTGTTTGGACCATGATAGTTTGTTGGGGATGTGGACACCAAGGAACTTGAAACTCTCGACTGCTCCACTTCAGCCCCGTCAATGTTAATGGGGGCCTGTTTGGCCCTCCTTTTCCTATAGTCCATGATCAGCTCCTTTGTCTTGATCACATTATGGGAGAGGTTGTTGTCCTGGCACCACACTGCCAGATCTCTGACCTCCCTATAGGCTGTCTAATCGTTGTCGGTGATCAGGCCTACCACTGCTGTGTCGCCAGCAAACTTAATGATGGTGTTGGAGTCGTGCTTGGCCACGCAGTAGTGGGTGAACAGGGAGTACAGGAGGGGACTGAGCACGCACCCCTGAGGGGCCCCAGTGTTGAGGATCAGCGTGGCAGATGTGTTGTTGCCTACCCTTACGACCTGGGGTGGCCCGTCATGAAGTCCAGGATCCAGTTGCAGAGGGAGGTGTTTAGTCCTAGAGCAGTCTTATCAATTATTTATTTATTTTCATCACTCAGTGATGAGCTTTGTGGGTAGTATGGTGTTAAACGCTGAGTTGTAGACAATGAACAGCATTCTCACAAAGGCGTTCCTTTTGTCCAGGTGGGAAAGTGTGGAGTGCGATTGAGATTGCGTCATCTGTGGATCTGTTGGGGCAGTATCCAAATTGGAGTGGGTCTAGGGTTTCCGGGATGTTTGTGTTTATGTGAGCTAGCTATGACCAACCTTTCAAAGCACTTCATTGCTACCGACATGAGTGCTACGGGGCTGTAATCATGTAGGCAGGTTACCTAAGCTTTCTTGGTTACAGGGACTATGGTGGTCTGTTTGAAACATATACAGTTGAAGTCGGGAGTTTACATACGCTTAGGTTGGAGTCATTAAAACTTGTTTATCAACCACTCCACAAATGTCTTGTTAACAAACTCTAGTTTCAGCAAGTCATTTAGAACATCTACTTCGGGCATGGCACAGGTCATTTTTCCAACAATTGTTTACAGACAGATTATTTCACTTATAATTCACTGTATCACAATTCCAGTGGGTCAGAAGTTTACATACACTAAGTTGACTGTGTCTTTAAACAGCTTGGAAAATTCCAGAAAATGATGTCATGGCTTTAGAAGCTTCTGATAGGCTAATTGACATAATTTGAATTAATTGGAGGTGTACATGTGGATGGATTTCAAGGCCTACCTTCAAACTCTGTGAAAATGGGAACATAAAAAGAAATCAGCCAAGACACCACAGAAAACAATTGTGGACCACCACAAGCCTGGTTCATCCTTGGGAGCAATTTCCAAACACCTGAAGGTACCACTGTACAAAAAATAGTATGCAAGTATAAACACCATGGGACCATGCAGCCGTCATACCGCTCAGGAAGGAGATGTGTTCTTTCTCTTAGAGATGAACGTACTTTAGTGCGAAAAGTGCCAATCAATCCCAGAACAACAACAAAGGACCTTGTGAAGATGCTGGAAGAAACAGGTACAAAAGTATCTATATCCACAGTAAAACGAGTCCTACATAGACATAACCTGAAAGGCAAGTAAGAATACACTGCTCCAAAACCTCCAAAGCCAGACTACGGTTTGCAACTGCACATGGGGACAAAAATCATACTTTTTAGAGAAATATCCTCTGGTCTGATGAAACAAAAATAGAACTGTTTGGCCATAATGACCATCGTTATGTTTGGAGGAAAAAGGAGGAGGCTTGCAAGCCGAAGAACACCATCCCAACTGTGAAGCACGGAGGTGGCAGCATCATATTGTGGGGGTGCTTTGCTGCAGGAGGGACTGGTGCACTTCACAAAATAGATGGCAGGAGGAAGGAAAATTACGTGGATATATTGAATCAACGTCTCAAGACATCAGTCAGGAAGTTAAAGCTTGGTCGCAAATGGGTCTTCCAAATGGACAAATGACCCCAAGCATACTTCCAAAGTTATGGCAAATTGGCTTAAGACAACAAAATCAAAGTATTGGAGTGGCCATCACAAAGCCCTGACCTCAATACTATAAAAAATTTGTGGGCAGACCAGAAAAGGCTTGTGCAAGCAACGAGACCTACGAACCTGACTCAGTTCACCAGCTTGGTCAGGAGGAATGGGCTAAAATTCACACAACTTATTGTGGGAAGCTTGTGGAAGGCTAGCCGAAATGTTTGACCCAAGTTAAACAATTTAAAAATGCTATGCCATCAAATAGCAATTGGGTGTATGCAAACATCTGACATACTGGGAATGTGATGAAAGAAATAAAAGCTGAAATAAATAATTCTCTACTATTATTCTGACAATTTCACATTCTTAAAGTAAAGTGGTGACGCTAACTGACCTAAAACAGGGATTTGTTACTAGGATTAAATGTCAGGAATTGTGAAAAACTGAGTTTAAAGGCGTATGTAACCTTCCGACTTAAACTGTATGTATGTACAGACTTGGTCAGGGAGAGGTTGAAAATGTCAGTGAAGACAAATGCAAGTTGGTCAGCGCATGCTTTGAGTAGACGTCCTGGTAATCCATCTGGCCCTACGGCTTTGTGAAGGTCTTGCTGACATCAACTATGGAGAGTGTGATCACACAATCATCCTGAACAGCTGAAGCTCTCATGCATTCTTCATTGTTGCTTGCCTGGAAGCGAGCATTAAAAGGCATTTAGCTCGTCTGGTAGGCTCATGTAATTGTGCAGCTCATGGCTTGGTTTCCCTTTGTAGTCCGTAATAGTTTTCAAACCTTGACACATCCGATGAGCATAGAGCCGGTGTAGTAGGATTCAATCTTATTCCTGTATTGATGCTTTGCCTGTTTAATGGTTTGTCTGAGGGCATAGCGGGATTTCTTTTTAGCGTCCAGATTAGTTCCGTATTGAGTGAGTCACTGGTGCTTCTTGCTTTAGTTCTTGCTTGTAAGCAGGAATCAGGAGGATAGAATTATGGTCAGATTTGCCAAATGGAGGACGACGGAAAGTGGAGGGCGAGGGTGGTCTAGAGGTTTTTTTCATCTGGTTGCACATGTGACATGCTGGTAGAAATGAGGTAAAAGAGATTTAAGTTTGCCTGCATTAAAGTCCCCGGCCACTAGGAGCGCCTCTTCTGGATGAGCATTTTCTTGTTTGCTTATGACTTTATACAGCTCTTTGAGTACTGTCTTAGTGCCAGCATCGGTTTGTGGTGGTAAATAGATGGCTACAAATAATATAGATGAGAACTCTTGGTAGATAGTGTGGTCTACAGCTTATCATGTGTTATTCTACCTCAGGCGAGTAATACCTCGAAACTTCTTTAATATTAGACATTGCGCACCAGCAGTTATTGACAAATAGACACACACCCCCGCCTGTCATCTTACCAGACAGAGCTGCTCTGTCCACCCGAATTACAGAGAAACTAGCCTTCTCTATATTATCCATCATGTCTCTGGGGAAACGTAAGATATTACCGTTTTTAATGTCCTGTTGGTAGGATAGTCTTAATCGTAGAGTTTGTTTTCCAATGATTGCACATTGGACAATAATACAGAGGGTAATGGTGTAATTTTTAATGATTATTTTACCAGACAAGTCAGCTAGGAACAAATTCCTATTTACAATGACAGCCTATCGAGGAACAGTGTTCAGGGGCGGAACAATATATTTTTACATTCTCAGCTCAGGGATTCCATCCAGCAACCTTTCGGTTACTGGCCCAACAGTCTAACCACAAGGCTACATGCCTACCTTCTTGTCAGCAAGTTCTTACAAGGCACCCCGCCCTCCTCCCCCTTTTCCTCCATTTCTTCATGCTGATGATGGGGATTTGGGCCTTGTATTGACAAAGCAGTATATAATTATTGTCAGACTCATTGTGCCATATTTCATGTCATCCAGTGTTGTGTGTATATATTGTGAAAGTGTTTATTTCTAAGGATTTGTTGTTTACTTTTCATTATCGCCCTGAAATGTAAATAATTTTTGCTCTAATTCAAATATATTTATATGTTATTGGTCAGTGTAATAATTAGATATAGTAACGATTATTTATTGCAAACACAAGCAGTTGCTGTTTTAAATATAGTGACAATCTCTTTGAAATAATCAATCTTGAGTGTTGGTGTTTTTCTTTCATGCCTCTCAATGGAATTCGAATGAAACCGAATAGAATCATGGAATGCTTGTTCTCTCTTTTTACTTTTTGACTAAAGTAAAAGCTCATAACTTGGGTTCTGATAAAGATATCAGTTTGTAGTTTTCAGTACTATAAAAAGTTTTTAGAAATGATCCAGCATGTGAGTGATTTTTCTAGGCAGACACACAAATGGTTTAATGTTTGTCTTCTTTCTGTAGTTCTTGTCTAAAGGATGATCTATAGCCTCAGCTATTACCACTGTACCATTCTCTATCACTGTACTGAACTGTTGTCTGTTCTTTGTGAGACAAGGAATGAATAAGCACTGTAAATCTTTCCGTTATATCAATACACTACCAAGATATTGGTTGGTTTCCCTTTCATCAATATAGTACAAGATCAATGACATCCACAACATAAACCACAGTTAGATAATTTTTTAGATGGAGTAAAATACTTTCAACAGAACCTTGACCAATCAGTCTCGGCTACAAGTTAAAGACAGGGCTACATTCACAATCCTGTATCATGCCAAGGTGTGGCAGAGAGAGCTCCGAGGTGTCATTTAAAAAAAAATATATATATATTTTTTTTCACCTTTATTTAACCAGGTAGGCAAGTTGAGAACAAGTTCTCATTTACAATTGCGACCAGGACAAGATAAAGCAAAGCAGTTCAACACATACAATGATACAGTTACACATGGAGTAAAACAAACATACAGTCAATAATACAGTATAAACAAGTCTATATATGATGTGAGCAAATGAGGTGAGTTAAGGGAGGTAAAGGCAAAAAAAGGCCATGGTGGCAAAGTAAATACAATATAGCAAGTAAAACACTGGAATGGTAGATTTGATGGAAGAATGTGCAAAGTAGAAATAAAAATAATGGGGTGCAAAGGAGCAAAATAAACAAATAAATTAAATAGAGTAGGGAAAGAGGTAGTTGTTTGGGCTAAATTATAGGTGGTCTATGTACAGGTGCAGTAATCTGTGAAATGCTTCCATGAGAGGTGTATTTTGAAGGAAAAACAAGATGCCAACATAAGATGTATGTGAGAACACTCCGTGGGAGAGGGGGGGTTATCATATCTGACATCTATATACTGTATCTTACCCCCCCCCCTCACCTGCCATTCAATGCACCATGATAGTATAACACTTTTGAAAGTGAATTGTGCTGGAGGGCATAAATATGCAGGGGGGTAATGGATAGGGTGACGAAGCAAAAGTGTTGAGTGACACCTGAGGAGTTTGAGGCTACGACTGCTGCTGACAAACACTTGACTGGTTTAAGAGGTTGAGGAGGCTGTTGGGTTATCTGAACTTTTCTTCCTGTCGGTGGAAAAGTTGGCATTGCTGTACACACACACCTCTTCTCTGAAGCTGAAACCGAAACTGATCCACCTGTGTGGTCCGCTAGGGCCTTGCGTAATTCATTGACCACTCTGCAACAGGGCATTGCATTGATATTTATGAGGGAATCAAGCCTTCATTCCGGAGCAATGATAGAGCATCACTGCGATAACAAAGCGGATTTGTCTCCTGTTGAATGCAGTAAAGCATAGAGCTGATATTCTGTTGTTCAAAATATTAGTTGATACACTTTTCATGTCATTACAAGGAAATGTCACAGGCACGTAGGCAACATAATGGCATATTACAATGTATTAAAATATAACAAATGTTTTACAAGTGCAGGCACATTGTTTGCATGTTATGAATATTCAAAAAAATACAAGAGAGACATCAACTGCAAATAAACTAAACTTCTGATAAACCTCTCAGCTCACTGGCCACGATAAAAACACCCCACCCGTAGCACGTGCTCCAGCAGGTATATCTCACTGGTCATCCCCAAAGCCAACACCTGCTTTGGCCGCCTTTCCTTCCAGTTCTCTGCTGCCAATAACTGGAACGAATTGCAAAAATCTCTGAAGCTGGAGACTTATATTTCTCTCACCAACTTTAAACATCAGCTATCCGAGCAGCTAACCCAGCTGTAAATAGCCCATCCAATCTACCTACCTCATCCCCATATTGTTTTTATTTACTTTTCTGCTCTTTTGCACACCAGTATTTCTACTTGCAAATCATCATCTGCACATCTATCACTCCAGTGTTAATCTGCTAAATTGTAATTACTTCGCTACTATGTCCTATTTATTGCTTTACCTCCTCACGCCATTTGCACACATTGTATATAGACTTTATTTTTTTTCTATTGCGTTATTGACTGTAGGCTTGTTTATTCCATATGTAACGCTGTGTTGTTGTTTGTGTCGCACTGCTTTGTTTTATCTTGGCCAGGTCGCAGTTGTAAATGAGAACTTGTTCTCAACAAGCCTACCTGGTTAAATAAAGGTGAAATAAATAAAAAAAACAATAAAAAATAGGAAGCATTGACCATGTTGTCGAAGAGGTCGCATTCAACCATGTTAAAAGGATTGTGATGGTTCCACCTGTCACCAGTTAGCGGCAGAGACCATCCACACTCATATGTGTGTCCAATGTACTCATTATGATTATCGTGTTAAAACAGGTGTGTTTTCTGTTGTCCTTTGCAGAAGTTGGAATTGTGTGCCATGTGTGTTTGTCGCCTGAGTGAGTTTGAGACCTAGTGGTTTATTGTTTTCCCTGTGTTCGGTTCGTTACCATTTCTAAGTAAAGTATTATATATTTTTTTACCCCCTTTTTTACCCCCTTTTTGTGGTATCCAATTGTTAGTAGTTACTGTCTTGTCTCATCGCTGCAACTCCCGTACGTGCTCGGGAGAGATGAAGGTTGAGATTCATGCGTCCTCCGAAACACAACCCAACCAGGTCGCACTGCTTCTTAACACAGCCCGCATCCAACCCAGAAGCCTGCCGCACCAATGTGTCGGAGGAAACACCGTACACCTAGCAACCTGGTCAGCGTGCACTGCGCCCGGCCCGCCACAGGATTCGCTAGTGCGCGAGGAGGCAAGGATATCCCTACTGGCCATTGTGCGTGGCCCCATGGACCTCCCGGTCATGGCCGGCTGCGACAGAGCCTGGGCTCGAACCCAGAGTCTCTGGTGGCACGGCCTTAGACCACTGCGCCACCCGGGAGGCCAGGCCTATATAAATAAAGTTGTTTATCCTTATCCGCTGATTCCTCGTCTGGTCTCTTCTCTGCACCTGGTCCAACCGCACCATGTTACAAGGATACTGGCTATTAAGTTGCTAGCTTATGCTACTGTACCTGTAGACTTCCAGTCATTGTGCCAACGCTAGTTGACATTGGCTTGTGAAACTACCTCCAACTTCCTTCCGGTGGAGCTCGGTAGGAGGACGGGCCATTGTAAAGTCTGGAAAGGAAATAATCCGTCAAACATGTGATTTCCATATGTTTCATACCTTTCCATTAGTTCCATTCCAACCATAACAATGAGCCCATCCTCCTATAGCGCCTCCCACCAGCCTATTCTGCTTACTTTACACTGCATGCAGAGACATAAAAATCCATGAGTTAATCTGACTCTGGGTAAGTAGAAAAACAGCCAGAATCTTAAACCGTAAAGTTCTGCATTGGCCACATTTAAAAGCATTCAAGAAAGCTTTTTCCAAAACTGAGTTATCCATTCCTCATCTGCATTATACACTTTTAACCTTTATCCCTAAACCAAACTGCAGCACCTTACCATGCATTATACATGCTGTTATGGTTCAGCAGGTTCACACTGTTTCTCAGAACAAATACATTGATTGCCAATGTCTTTGGTCTGAAGGTCAGTAGACAGAAAAGTTGGCAATAAACTAGAATACATATGTGAAACTTTGCAAACAAGGAGTGTGCAATATATAAAACATTTCCATATTCCAGCATAATGCAGACTTATTCTTGACATGTACTCTTAGATAAAACCCAAAGGCTCTTGCTGGCTGAGTGTGTTTTAATTTTTTTTTCATACAGTAGCTGGTATTCCACAGAGACCGAACACGCATGCTCGCTCGACACGCATGCACACACACACACACACACACACACACACACACACACACACACACACACACACACACACACACACACACACACACACACACACACACACACACACACACTTGTTCAATTACTTCTATGGAGTTAATCCTCTTTGCCAGGGACACATAGGGAGTCAAAAACCCCTAGTCGGTCGCTATTACAGCCCATTCTTATCTAAAGCCCCTCATATACAGCACACTGCGAACAGTTCTCAAATCTGTACTGTGCATTAGGCCTTACCTTAAGCCAAATTAACGTCTGACATTTGGTCATTGATATGTCTTCAGTCTACTGTTTGGGTGGTTAGAATTCTTGTTACTTCATTTTTTTGAAGCTATTCATAGTCCTGAAGCTACTGCTAGCCAAAGTTCCATCGAGAAGAACAACACAATTCCCTGATGCATTGTCAGTCAAAGGGACATTTACACTCCAAAACCAGAGGTATTCAGACCTCAAATATGGTCTTATGTTGAGGAGTCCACGTCGCAGGCCATCTGTCGTGTAGATTCAGCTATATGCCACATCCCCAGAACAGATGGAAAAGATATGGAAATGATATTGTGCTTATCGTATTCAGCGCTTATCCCTTTCCACTCATTTTGGGCACATAGCTCCGTCTACACAACTGATGGCATGGGATGTGGATTCCTCATGAGAACAGACTACTTTGTGGGTCTAAAAGTGTCTGACATGATTTTTGATTTTGTACTTTAAGACAATGGTAAAAACGGAAATGTCAATATATGGCCTCATCGTCTTAAACATGCCCTGAGTTGGTTATAAATGACCAGAGAGCAACCGAGGACTGTCCTGGCATAATACGATTTGCATGCAGATATCATTTAGAAAGTTTTCTTTTCTGTCAAGGGAAGTGCCAACAAAAACAAGAAACGAAAGGCATGACAGAGCAAAGTTGATTTATGCGGCGACATTCTTCAATGCTGAAATACTGCAGATCCATCACTGGGACACGTGACAAACGTGGTGGGACTGCCAGCACATCTGGCCTAATGATAGATTTCATCTGATGTCAGGCGGAAGCCGGTTTTAGACTTTCTCGCCGTTCGCTCACTCCATAAACTTCACTCCATTGGGTTTGTCTATTTAAGAAGGCTTGCAATTCTTTCATTTAGATAAGCATTTGGGGTAGGCTCAGAGATAGGTAGTTGGCTCTACACTTGAAACAAATAATCCCCATTCGCAATTTCTCATTTGATTTGCCATTGTTGTCCTTTAGAAATGTCAAACACTCAAATTTCAGTGAGTAATAGATAGTGAGCACAATAGCAGGAGCATAATTAGTATTCAACAAAAAACATTCACTGTCAAATTCCCTTAAATATTAGGATATGCTTTCATTCAACTGTGTCTCTATGCACTCTCACAGGGCCCTACACACTCATGCACACTGACACGCCATCACACAAACACTCACTGCATAATTTGCTCACACAAACATATGCACATACATTTATACTGACTCTACACACATCCACTCACATATACGCTGCTGCTACTCTGATTATCATGTACCCTGATGCCTATGGCAATTTACCCATTTACATACAGTTGAAGTCTGAGGTTTAGATACATCTTGGCCAAATACATTTTAAACTGTTTTTCACAATTCCTGACATTTAATCCTAGTAAAAATTCTGTGTTTTAGGTCAGTTAGGATCTCCACTTTATTTTAAGAATGTGAAATGTCAGAATAATAGTAATAATAATAGTAGTATTTCAGCTTTTATTTCATTTGTCACATTCCCAGTGGGTCAGAAGTTTACATACACTCAATTAGTATTTGGTAGCATTTCCTTGAAATTGTTTAACTTGGGTCAAACGTTTCAGGTAGCCTTCCATAAGCTTTCCACAACAAGTTGGGTGAATTTTAGCCCATTCCTCCTGACAGAGCTGGAGTCAGGTTTGTAGGCCTCCTTGCTCGCACATGCCTTTTCAGTTCTGCCCACACATTTTCTATAGGATTGAGGTCAGGGCTTTGTTATGGCCACTCCAATACCTTGACTTTGTTGTCCTTAAGCCATTTTCCCACAACTTTGGAAGTATGCTTGGGGTCATTGTCCATTTGGAAGACTCATTTGTGACCAAGCTTTAACTTCCTGACTGATGTCTTGGGATGTTGCTTCAATATATCCACATAATTTCCCTTCCTCCTGATGCCATTTATTTTCTGAAGTGCACCAGTTCCTCCTGCAGCAAAGCACCCACACAACATGATGCTGCCACCCTCGTGCTTCACGGTTGGGATGGTGTTCTTTGGCCTGCAAGCCTCCCCCGTTCTCCTCCAAACATTACGGTGGTCATTATGGCAAAATGGTTATATATTTGTTTCATCAGACAAGGGGACATTTCTCCAAAAAGTACGATCTTTGTCCCCATGTGCAGTTGCAAACCGTAGTCTGGCTTTATATGGCGGTTTTGGAGCAGTGGTTTCTTCCTTGCTGAGCGGCCTTTCAGGTTATGTCGATATAGGACTCGTTTTATTGTGGACATAGATACTTTTGTACCTGTTTCCTCCAGCATCACAAGGTCCTTTTCTGTCATGAGATTGATTTGCACTTTTCGCACCAAAGTACTTTCATCTCTAGGAGACAGAATCTCTTTCCTGAGCGGTATGACAGCTGCGTGGTCCCACAGTGTTTATACTTGCATATTATTGTTTGTACAGATGAACGCGGTACCTTCAGGAATTTGGAAATTGCTTCCTTGGATGAACCAGACTTGTGGAGTTCTACAATTTTTTTTCTGAGGTCTTGGCTGATTTCCTTTGATTTTCCCATGATGTCAAGCAAAGAGGCACTGAGTTTAAAGGTAGGCTTTGAAATACATCCACAGGTACTCATCCAATTGACTCAAATTATGTCAATTAGCCTCTCAGAAGCTTCTAAAGCCATGACATAATTTCTTGGAATTTTCCAAGCTGTTTAACAGCACAGTCAAGTTAGTGTATGTAAACTTCTGACCCACTGGAATTGTGATACAGTGAATTATAAGTGAAATAATCTGTCAGTTAACAATTGTTAGAAAAAGTATGTGTGTCATGCACAAAGTAGATGTCCTAACCGACTTGCCAAAACTCTAGTTTGTGAACACGACATTTGTGGAGTGGTTTTAAATCAAGTTTTAATTCCTCCAACCTAAGTGTATGTAAACTTCCGTCTTCAACTGTATCTACTTCTCACTCCAGTATCACTGCAGATTGTAAATATGACAATGGAACATACCGGGATATGGTATTTTCCACATCTTGTTACGTTACAGCCTTATTCTAAAATGGATTGAATAAAAAGGTTTCCTCAATCAATTTACACACAATACTCCATAATGACAAAGCAAAAAAAGTTTTTACATAATTATTCAGACCCTTTGCTATGAGACTCGAAATTGAGCTGAGGTTCATCATATTTCCATTGGTCATCCTTGAGATGTTTCTGCAACTTGATTGGAGTCCACCTGTGATTGGACATGATTTGGAAAAGCACACACCCGTCTATATCAGGTCCCACAGTTGACAGTGCATGTCAGAGCAAAAACCAAGCCATGAGGTTGAAGGAATTATCCGTAGAGCTACAAGACAGGATTGTGTTGAAGCACAGAGTTGGGGAAGGGTACCAAAAAATGTCTGCAGCATTGAAGGTCCCCAAGAACACAGTCGCTCCAAGACTCTTCCTAGAGCTGGCCGCCCGGCCAAACTGATTAATTGTGGGAGAAGGGCCTTGGTCAGGGAGGTGACCAAGAACCCGATGGTCACTTTGACAGAGTTCCAGAGTTGAGAAAGATGAACGGAGCAAAGTACAGAGAGATCCTTGAAAAAAAACTGCTCCAGAGCACTCAGGACCTCAGACTGGCGCAAAGGTTCACCTTCCAACAGGACAACGACTCTAGGCACACAGCCAACACAATGCAGGAGTGGTTTCGGGATGTTCTTGAGTGGCCCAGCCAGAGCCCGGGCTTGAATCCCATCGAACATCTCTGGAGACACCTGAAAATAGCTGTGCAGCAAAGCTCCCCATCCAACCTGACCAAGCTTGAGAGGATCTGCAGAGAAGAATGGGAGAAACTCCCCAAATACCAGTGTGCCAAGCTTGAAGTGTCATACCCAAGAAGACTCAAGGCTGTAGTCGCTGCCAAAGGTGCTTCAACAAAGTACTGAGTAAAGGGTCTGAATACTAACGTAAACGTGATATATTTTTTATGAATGTTCCAAAATATCTAAACCTGTTTTTGCTTTGTCATTTTGTGGTATTGTGTGTAGTTTGATGGGGGGACTATCAAATACATTTTAGAATATGCCTGTAATGTAACAACGTGGAAAAAGTGGTGTCTGAATACTTTCCGAATGTATTTTACAATAATGTGTTTATCTATGCATAAACGTATACATATTTCCCCAACATATTCAAATGTTCTACGGGTTATGGTTATAATGATTTCCATCAGTACCGTTACTTTTCAAAACAATCTCTACTATAGCCATACAATGATCCCTTCATGTTTACAACTTAAGGCCATAAATGGTGCAGTCTGGTAGGCTACATAGTAATCTGAAAGAGCTGCAAAACCTGGACCCGTATAAATCAGCTGGGCTTGACAATCTGGACCCTCTATTTCTGAAACTATCCGCCGCCATTGTCGCAACCCCTATTACCAGCCTGTTCAACCTCTCTTTCATATCGTCTGAGATCCCCAAGGATTGGAAAGCTGCCGCAGTCATCTCCCTCTTCAAAGGGGGTGACACCCTGGACCCAAACTGTTACAGACCTATATCCATTCTGCCTTGCCTATCTAAGGTCTTCGAAAGCCAAGTCAACAAACAGGTCACTGACCATCTCGAATCCCACCGTACCTTCTCCGCTATGCAATCTGGTTTCCGAGCCGGTCACGGGTGCACCTCAGCCACACTCAAGGTACTAAACGACATCATAACCGCCATCGATAAAAGACAGCACTGTGCAGCCGTCTTCATCGACCTTGCCAAGGCTTTCGACTCTGTCAATCACCATATTCTTATCGGCAGACTCAGTAGCCTCGGTTTTTCGGATGACTGCCTTGCCTGGTTCACCAATTACTTTGCAGACAGAGTTCAGTGTGTCAAATCGGAGGGCATGCTGTCCGGTCCTCTGGCAGTCTCTATGGGGGTGCCACAGGGTTCAATTCTCGGGCCGACTCTTTTCTCTGTATATATCAATGATGTTGCTCTTGCTGCGGGCGATTCCCTGATCCACCTCTACGCAGACGACACCATTCTATATACTTTCGGCCCGTCATTGGACACTGTGCTATCTAACCTCCAAACGAGCTTCAATGCCATACAACACTCCTTCCGTGGCCTCCAACTGCTCTTAAACGCTAGTAAAACCAAATGCATGCTTTTCAACCGATCGCTGCCTGCACCCGCATGCCCGACTAGCATCACCACACTGGATGGTTCCGACCTTGAATATGTGGACACCTATAAGTACCTAGGTGTCTGGCTAGACTGCAAACTCTCCTTCCAGACCCATATCAAACATCTCCAATCGAAAATCAAATCAAGAGTCGGCTTTCTATTCCGTAATAAAGCCTCCTTCACTCACGCTGCCAAGCTTACCCTAGTAAAACTGACTATCCTACCAATCCTCGACTTCGGCGATGTCATCTACAAAATTGCTTCCAACACTCTTCTCAGCAAACTGGATGCAGTTTATCACAGTGCCATCCGTTTTGTCACTAAAGCACCTTATACTACCCACCACTGCGACTTGTATGCTCTAGTCGGCTGGCCCTCGCTACATATTCGTCGCAAGACCCACTGGCTCCAGGTCGTCTACAAGGCCATGCTAGGTAAAGCTCCGCCTTATCTCAGTTCACTGGTCACGATGGCAACACCCATCCGTAGCACGCGCTCCAGCAGGTGTATCTCACTGATCATCCCTAAAGCCAACACCTCATTCGGCCGCCTTTCGTTCCAGTACTCTGCTGCCTGTGACTGGAACGAATTGCAAAAATCGCTGAAGTTGGAGACCTTTATCTCCCTCACCAACTTCAAACATCAGCTATCTGAGCAACTAACCGATCGCTGCAGCTGTACATAATCTATTGGTAAATAGCCCACCCATTTTCACCTACCTCATCCCCACAGTTTTTATTTATTTACTTTTCTGCTCTTTTGCACACCAATATCTCTACCTGTACATGATCATTTATCAATCCAGTGTTAATCTGCAATATTGTAATTATTCGCCTACCCCCTCATGCCTTTTGCACACATTGTATATAGGCTCCCCTTTTTTTCTACTGTGTTATTGACTTGTTAATTGTTTACTCCATGTGTAACTCTGTGTTGTCTGTTCACACTGCTATGCTTTATCTTGGCCAGGTCGCAGTTGTAAATGAGAACTTGTTCTCAACTAGCCTACCTGGTTAAATAAAGGTGAAATAAATAAAAATAAAAATAAAAATCTACTCAATAGCCCAATCCCTCAGCTGCATAGCAAAACAAGTGTCAGGGCTGCCATTTTGCTGGGAAAAAATGTAATTTTTTTAGGAAGTACAATTGCGCTGGGGATTCTTATCAAGCAAATGCCAGCTGACTATGGTGGTCTTTATCTGCCTAAGTCTAATTAATTAGGCAGAAAGCTGTCTGATAACATGCCTGAAAGATAGTGGCGGTAGCCACTTTGCCTGTCTATTAAAATCCAGATAGACACCAGGAATGTAAGTAGTCATGACCAAGCAGTCATTGTGGACTCTACCGGACCATAAAAATGGACACAGATGGGAATGTTCCATGCACCCGATTAGCAGATGAAAGCATGAGTGAACACAATATGTTTCCACTGTTTCCATGTGCATTATTTCTAGGTCATCGTTTTGTCAGGCCATCTGCTCTCCCAGACTCCCAACACTACACAGGTTGTGAGCCTGAGTGCTTTCATTGTAATTGGATGTTCATTAGCAGGATGTTTTTAACTTGTTTCGATAGGCATTTCTACTAGAGTAAATGTGCACATTGATTTACAGATTACAGGTCGCAATAGCCACAAACCTGTCTGAAAACACCCAGCGGAGAATGTACTGCAAGTTAAATTCAAATTCTCACATAGTAGGAGAACGAATGATAATCACCCTCTTCCTCAATACACCAGTCTCCACTGATGTACAGTACATGTATTTAATAGAATGTCTATAGTGCTGAAGCATAGAAACAACCTGCATTTTTGTGGCTTACGGCTTGATCATGCTGCTGCTCTCCCTCTGTATATACTAAAGCCATTTCCCCATGGGCATCATCGGCACATATTTGTATTTTCTATTCCATGCACTCCTTTTCTTTCCCCAACTCAGCTGCCGCGAGATAGGGAGACTTGCATTTCAATTATAGATTGGTATCACATTCAACTCTGTTCTCTAATCCCTTTTCCCTTGACAAAGGTCAAAGCCCGCGTCATCTTTTTCAGTCTGACCATCTTTATAAATCATACTTTATGAGGCCTCTGCTTGTCATTCTGATCCTTCACCTCTATTACATTCATTAGTAACCTGGACTGAATGTACACACACATGACCATTCTGACAGTTTGTAACAGCATTCCATCTCTAAATGTGTGTTCTTTATTCCTGCTATGAGACTTTCTACTTCTCGCCTTTTTTTTCAACGATTGCCCTTATCAAATATTACCCTGATACCTTATCCATCATATTGCTTTCAAACCATGCACTTCATCCCCAATGGATGTCGAATAGGGAATTGCATTACAGTTGTCTGCTTTTCATTTTTGAGATCAGTGTGCTTGACATATGTTGTTTTTATTAACATCTCAGGTCAGGTGTACATGTTTTGTTCTGCGAGTATTCGGCGGAGCTTTCCAACCTTATTAAGATTCACCATGTCTTTTCAACATAGTTGCACCTTTCATCCTAAGCGCACAGCTTGATGTACTGTAATTTGCCTTCATTTCTTGGATGTGCACCCAGTGAAGCGTTATCGGGAGCACTTATATAATATTTTTTTTCAACACTTGATTAGATAATAGATGTCTTCCTTAGCCGTTGGTGTGCTTTCTCGCATATCTCACTTTTTTATGTGGTGTCCATTCAATGTGGTCTCGGGCAATTCATATTATTCTGTATGTAAATCTGTTAAAACCCCATTTAGTATGATGTCTTATGTTAGGTTACATTATGAATGGAATAGCGGTTTTACAATAGGATATGAATTAGAGGACGTATCATACCATATGTCTTACCTGGTCATACAATAGCATACAAATGGAATGACGTAATTATCATACATCCTGGAGGATGTATAGTGTTGCACATCTTTATCTGAGACCAGGTTGCTTGTTGCACATAACAACAAAGGAGAAATATTGGAAAAATGTGCATCGTAGAGGAACTAAAGATAAAGGTTAGGAGAAGTAAAATGACAAAAGAAAGGTGTATTTATGTAGCAGGTTAGGTGAATTGGGTTAAGATTAGAATAAGAGTTAGAGAAAGGGTTAGCTACTCGAAAATGCAACCTTTGATTGCTTGACTGTCACGGATTACTCCTCATCATCCCTACTTTAATTTCTGTACCAAGTAACTAGACCATTCGTAGGTATCATACTTCTTGGCAGTACTCAGGAATTCATAAAGTCTAATTCGTGTATGGGTCGTAATTTCATCAAGCCATGACTCCCAAAACAGATAAGATAAGCATTCTGGAAACAAAATTTTGTTGAAATATCTAATTTGGTCCTCCCAAGTGGCACAGTGGTCTTAGGCACGACATCACAGTGCTAGCTGTGCCACTAGAGATTCTGGGTTCGAGTCCAGGCTCTGTTGCAGACGGCCTCGACCGTGAGACCCATGGGGCGGCGCACAATTGGCCCAGCGTCATCCAGGTTAGGGGAGGTTTTGGCCAGCAGGGATGTCCTTGTCCCATCGTGCACGAGCGCCTCCTGTGGCGGGCCGGGCGCAGTGCACGCTGACAAGGTCGCCAGGTGCACAGTGTTTCCTCCGACACAATGGTGTGCCTGGCTTCTGGGTAAAGTGGGCATTGTGTCAAGAAGCAGTGCGGCTTGGTTAGGTTGTGTTTCGAAGGACGCAAGGCTCTCGACCGTCGCCTCTCCTGAGTCCGTACATTGCAGCGATGAGACAAGACAGTAACTACCAAATGGATATCACCAAATTGGGGAAAAATATGGGTAGAAGTAAAAAAAAAATATATATATATATATATATATATATATATATATAAACACACACAAATATATACAAAAATGGTTCGCTCCTACAGACAGCGAGTCAGGTGGCTGTGGCATGCTATATAAAGCATGCAGACATGCAAAGAGGCAAACAGTTATTGTTCGACATGCAAACAGTTATTGTTCGACTGACTGTTAGAATAGGCAAAATACAGCTGAAGTCAGAAGTTTACATACGCCTTAGTCAAATACATTTAAACTCAGTTTTTCACAATTTCTGACATTTAATCCTAGTAAGAATGAACTGTTTTAGGTCAGTTAGGATTACCACTTTATTTTAAGAATGTGAAATGTCAGAATAATAGTAGAGATAATGATTTATTTCAGCTTTTATCTCTTTCAAACATATTCCCAGTGGGTCAGAAGTTGACATACACTGAATTAGTATTTGGTACTTTATTGTCCCTAAGCCATTTTGCCACAACTTTGAAAGTATGCTTGGAGTCATTGTCTATTTGGAAGACCCATTTGTGACCAAGCTTTAACCTGATGTCTTGGGATTTTGCTTCAACATAACCACACAACTTTTCATCCTCACGATGCCATCTATTTTGTGAAGTGCACCATTCCCTCCTGCAGCAAAGCACCCCCACAACATGATGCTGCCACCCCGTGCTTCACGGTTGGGATGGTGTTCTTCGGCTTTCAAGCCTCTCCCTTTTACCTCCTAACATAATGATGGTCATTATGGCCAAACAGTTCTATATTTGTTTCATTAGACCAGAGGACATTTCTCCAAATTGCATGATTTCTGTCCCCATTTTTTTAACCTAGACAAGTGAGTTAAGAACAAATTCTTATTTTCAATGACAGCCTAGGAACAGTGGGTTAACTGCCTGTTCAGGGGCAGAACGACAGATTTGTACCTTGTCAGCTCGGGGATTTGAACTTGAAACCTTTTGGTTACTAGTCTGACACTCAAACCACTAGGCTACCCTGCCACCCTATGTGCAGTTACAAACCGTAGTCTGGCTTTTTTTTTTTTACCCGGTATGATGGGTGTACCTAATAAACTGGTAATTGAGTGGATATTTCCATTATTTGACACATTCAGTGTGAATGCAGATGACTGTTAAGAAATAAGAAAACATAGATAAACTGTATAAAAGACTGAAAGTACATTATTCTCTCTGTAGATAATTAAGTGTTCAACATGTGTCTTGAGTCATGTGTCATGGGTCTTGAGATGTTGCTTCAATATATCCACATAATTTTCCTCCTGATGATGCCATTTGTTTTGTGAAGTGCAGCAGTCCCTCCTGCAGCAAAGCACCCCCACAACATGATGCTGCCATCTCCGTGCTTCACGGTTGGGATGGTGTTCTTCCCTTTTTTCTTCAAACATAACGATGGTCATTATGGCAAAACAATTTTTCAGACCAGAAGACATTTCTCCAAAAAGTACGGGCTTTGTACTTATGTGCAGTTGCAAACCGTAGTCTGGCTTTTTTTAATGGCGGTTTTGGAGCAGACTTTCAGGTTATGTCGATATAGGACTCGTTTTACTGTGGGTATAGATAGTTTTGTACCCGTTTCCTCCAGCATCTTCACAAGGTCCTTTGCTGTTGTTCTGGGGATGATTTGCACTTTTCGCACCAAGGTATGTTCATCTCTAGGAGACAGAACACGTCTTCTTCCTGAGCGGTATGATGGCTTCGTGGTCCCATGGTTTTTAAACTTGCGTACTATTGTTTGTACAGATGAACGTGGTACCTTCAGGCGTTTTGAAATTGCTCCCAATGATGAACCAGACTTGTGGAGGTCTACAATTTTTGGGCTGATTTCTTTTGAATTTCCCATGATGTCAAGCAAAGAGGCACTGAGTTTGAAGGTAGGCCTTGAAATACATCCATAGGTACACCTCCAATTGACTCAAATTATGTCAATTAGCCTATCAGAAGCATCTAAAGCCATGATCTCATTTTCTGGAATTTCATGTTTAAAGGCTCTAGTTTTCCTGTTTAAAGGCTCTAATCTCCCTATTTAAAGGCTCTAGTTTAAAGGCTCCAACTTAGTGTATGTAAACATTATACCCACTGGAATTGTAATACAGTGAATTATAAGTGAAATATTCTGTCTAAACAATTGTTGGAAAAATTACTTGTGTCATGCACAAAGTTGATGTCCTAACTGACTTGCCAAAACTATAGTTTGTTAACAAGATTTTTGTGGAGTGGTTGAGTTTTAATGACTCCAACCTAAGTATATGTAAACTTCTGACTTCCACTGTATAATTAGATTTTTGAGAAAGTAAACTAATTGATTGCACACAAATTGGCAATTTTAATTTATAGGATTCATCTAATATTAAATAATGATGGTACCTAACATCCAATTTAAACTAAACTTTTTTCTGACAATGAGTAAGACATGAGGAATCCAAATAAGTGGTCAAAAGCCATCCACGGACCCCCCACATCCCACGTCAATCCCATCTCAACAACGAGAATACAGCATCAGTTCTCTATATCTGACAAGTAGTATGGAGCTGTGGCTCGGAATACTGTTTCTTCACCCTATGTAAAGTATTGTCAGGGAAATTTGTGATATTTTTTCCCCCTGTTCAGAGAAAAATATATATTGGGGATTGGAAGTGACGCAGATAATTACATTGATGGAAGCTTACAATCTATCTGTAATATTAAAGCTGATCTACTCCCCCCCCCCGACGGTCAAAAATAAAAGTAAAAGCACGATGTACTAATTAAAACACATGCACATTCTCCTGTTAAAATGTTCCAGGCATTTATAGATAAACTCCAGTCGTAATTTATCAAATGTTTTTTTCAAAGTCAGTAGGCCTGATTTGCCCAGATGTTTCATAGTGTCCTATTGTTTCCAGTACTTGCATTATATTATCTTCAATGTATCATCCATGAAAAAAAACTGTCTGATTAGAATGAATAATGTCCAACAATACCTTTTTTAATTCTATGAGTGTTACCTTTTGCATCACAACACTGAAGTGTTAGGAGCCTCTATTTTTTTTAAATGGACTGGACCATTATATTTACCACTTGTATCCTGTTTCAGTAATAAAGAAATCAGACCTGGTTATGTCTGATAATCTATCATTCCATCCAGTTTGTTACACTTGACACTTAAGTTCATCCATGTCTTTTTGTTTTTCATCTAAATTATTCTGAGCCTTTTAGTCTGTCTATTTCCTTTGTTAGTATGGTCTTTTGACCTAAATTGCTTTTATTTTAGAGATGAGTACTGAATTGCATGGCCTCTAAAGGCACATTTAAGTGTGCCATACAATAAGGGGATTTGCTGTACCCAATGTTATGTCGCAAAAATTCTGTTATAAATACCTCTGTCCTAGTGAAAACAAGTTATCATCCAATAGGCTTTGATTACATATCTAATATCCACGCCCACGTGGAAATTCAGTAAGAGTAAAGTATATGCCAATTATCTGATGGTCCGACCGCATTCTATCCCTTATCAACACTTTTTAAAAACTTTTGGTGCCAACGAGAATGACATAAGAAAGAAGTCGACTAGATTGATTATTCCTGCACCATGTATATCTCACTAAGTCAGGATATTTAAACCTCCATATATCCACTAGTTCCAATATATCCATGACATTAATAATTTCCTTAAGATCATGAGGATGAGCGCTTGTAGTGTGACTTCCTTCACAGTCCATTGAGGTATTTAAAACCATATTATAATCTCCCACCATAATAATAGAGTATTATATTGCTTGCAGGGTTGATCATTTATTATATATATATATCAAAGTGTGGATCATTATTTGGTCTGTAAAGGTTAATGAGCCATATGTTTATGGTCCAATAACATATTTAAAATCTTCCATCTAACTTGCAGATCTGTTTGGACAATTTCCACATTCGGATCAAAATTACTGTTAATTAATATCACACCTTTTGAATTTCCTGTAAACAATAGATATTATATTCCATCTCTTTGAGCCAGGTAAGTATTGTTATTCTATTATCTGCTAAGCCATTACAATTAACTGGCTATACTTATTTCACCATTTACCATAATGAGACACAATTTCAAATCTATTTATCGTAATACACAATACCTCATGAGAGCCAGTTTCATCATAGCGCTTGATCGTTTTTGCGACTGCACTTGAAAGTTCTTGAAATTTTCCGCATTGACTGACCTTCAGTAATGATGGACTGTCGTTTCACTTTGTTTATTAGAGCGGTTCTTGACGAAATATGGCACACTGGCAAGGAAAGAAATTCCACAAGTTAACTTTTAACAAGGCACACCTGTGCATTGAAATGCATTGCAGGTGACTACCTCATGAAGCTGGTTGAGAGAATTTCAAGAGTGTGCAAAGCTACTTTGAAAAATCTAAAATATATTTTTATTTGGTTACATGATTCCATATGTATTATTTCAGAGTGTTGAGGTCTTCACTATTATTCTACAATGTTGAAAATGGTAAAAATAAAGAAAACACCTTGAAAGAGTAGGTGTGTCCAAACGTTTTACTGGTACTGTGTATATATATATATATATATATATATATATATATATATATATGGAAAATCATGTTTTTTACTGCACTGGGTTCCAGTCTCTTGCTGTTTAACAGACAGTTGGACTGAAATTTTCTATATAGGTTTGAAATTCAGTCAAGCTATCTGTCACGGCTTTCGTCTGTAGAAGGAGGAGCGGACCAAAATGCAGCGTGGTTGTGATTAATTTTATTTCAATAGAGATTATACACGAAGTAAACTAACAAAATAACAAACGTGCGAAAACCTAAACAGCCCTATCTGTTGCAAAACACAGAGACAGGAACAATCACCCACAAACACACAGTGAAACCCAGGCTACCTAAATATGGTTCCCAATCACAGACAATGACTAACACCTGCCTCTGATTGAGAACCATATCAGGCCAGACATAGAAATAGACAAACAAGACATCCAACATAGAATGCCCACTCAGATCACACCCTGACCAACCAAAATATAGAAACATACAAATAAACTATGGTCAGGGTGTGACACTATCCGCTGCATTCACTACACTACATTTGTCATGCTACAATGCTAATGTACGTAGGTGCATATGATGAATGTGAATAGAATATTTTTCCATTCTAGATAAAGTGCTCTGTACTTGGATGTGCAAGGCTGTGAGAGACACAGTGGGGAAATTAGGGACAGTTTGTACAGAATTGTGTATCAATGAAACAGGTCAAAAAGATTAAGATTAGAAGAGAGTTGTTTACTTTAGAAGGTGCCCTAATCAGCTTTACGGGACACCGTATCATCTGATGTGTCTGAAGTATAATTCTGTATATGCATGGGTTTATTAAGCCTAACTGCCCAAGATGAAGTAAAAAAAAAAATTTCATCTAGGACTGACGGAATATCCACTACCAAGTTTTTTTCCAGGTTTATCAATGATTCTGTATCTCTCCCTTTGAAAGGCTTCCTGAGACAGTTTCCTTAGGAGAGCAGTAGGACAAGACAGTAACTACTACCAATTGGATACCACGAAATTGGGGAGAAACATTTTCATTTTCTTTTTTTTTAAAGCACCCGGATCCAGATGTGAAGGGACCTCCCAAATTAAGCGTTCAATACGGCCCTTCACCACTTTTACTGTGAGACTGGGGGCGTGCTCGGTCCTCCTTTTCCTGTAGTCTACAATTATCTCCTTTGTCCTGATCATGTTGAGGGAGAGGTTGTTATCCTTGCACCACACTGCCATGTCTCTGACATCCTCCCTATAGGCTGTCTCATCGTTGTCGGTGATCAGGCCTACCACTGTTGTCGGCAAACTTAATGATTTTTATTTTATTTCACCTTTATTTAACCAGATAAAGCAAAGCAGAGTTTGGATTGGTCTGCCATATAGCACTCTTCTGTCTATTGAAGCTGGTCACTAGGTAATTCTGTCTAACGCAGCTTTTTTTAAAGAATCACATTTTAAACTTAACAAAAGACTTGACTATGCAAGTATCCATTTCTGTTTCAGACTCGTCTGTGTGCCAGAGTGCAGAATAACTCATGAATTTATGATTTACGCTCAACACCGGTTGAATATGGCCGGTGTCAGTAAACGTTGGCAAAAAAAGCATTGTTAAATTGTTGCGAGGAGCACAGTTAGTCACCAACACTCTGGATAACATGAAAACAGTTTGGGTGGGGGCTAAAGCTTAAGATGATTCTTATGGCATTGTACGCGGTCAATTTGAACCAGAGTGACTTGACACAACAACGGGCCAAGCAACGGAAACAACACAGGAAGTCTTATTTAATGAAAGGGGTTGCAGTCTGCCGTGAAGCACTCATCCATGTATAAGGGTAAGATTCTAGCTACAGTTTCAGATACTATATGTTTCTAATTTTGTCAGAAAGTTGTTTTCATTGCAAATGAAAGCATAGTGTTAGCTAGCTAGCTGACATTAGATGGCTGGCTCGCTAGCTAACATTACATTTATGATCTGTGTGTAGTAATGTTATCTCAGAATGCCATTTCACATGGCTAGTTATAGCCTAATCATACCTATTTAGTTAACTTTAGCTAGCTATGACAATCGGTTTGTAATGCTAGTACTCTATTGATTATGTTTCATTGTTTAGCTAGCATGTCTAAATCAAAGACTCCACTTCGCCAGATGATTACATGACCCATCAAATTAGCCAGGTGTGTCTGACGGTGATTACGGCTGTCTATTGTATAATAATGGCAAATAATTGTACCTGGAATTTGTCTTTCAGCATCAATAGAACACACCTGGCTAACACGTCTGACATGTTGGGGCGGCAGGGTAGCCTAGTGGTTAGAGCATTGGACTAGTAGGTTGCAAGTTCAAATCCCCAAGCTGACAATGTACAAATCTGTTGTTCTGCCCCTGAACAGGCAGTTAATCCACTGTTCCTAGGCTGTCATTGAAAATAAGAATTTGTTCTTCATTAACTGACTTGCCTCATTAAATAAAGGTAAAAAATGAATGATGGCTCTGGAAAGGATGGCTGCCATTTTATTGGCTCTTATTAACATCTTGAAACTCTGGGGGCGCTATTTCATTTTTGGATGAAAAACGTTCCCGTTTTAAACAAGATATTTTGTCACAAAAAGATGCTCGCCTATGCATATAATTGATAGCTTTGGAAAGAAAACACTCTGACGTTTCCAGAACTGCAAAGATATTCTCTGTGCGTGCCCTAGAACGTGAGCTACAGGCAAAACCAAGATGAAACGGCATCCAGGAAATCAGTAGGATTTTTGAGGCTCCGTTTTCCATTGTCTCCTTATATGGCTGTGAATGCGAGAGGAATGAGCCTGCCCTTTCTGTCGTTTCCCCAAGGTGTCTGCAGCATTGTGACGTATTTGTAGGCATATCATTGGAAGATTGACCATAAGAGACCACATTTACCAGGTGTCCGCCCGGGGTGTCCTGCGCCGAAATTGGTGCGCAAACCTCAGCTGCAAGTATTTTTCCATGGAATTCAGAGAAGAAAGCAGGCTTCCACGAACGATATATCAATGAAGAGATATGTGAAAAAACACCTTGAGGATTGATTCCAAACAACGTTTGCCATGTTTCGGTCGATATTATGGAGTTAATTCAGAAAAAGTTTGACGTTGTTGGTGACTGAATTTTCGTTTCGTTTCGGTAGCCAAATGTGATGTACAAAACGGAGCGATTTCTCCTACACAATGACTCTTTCAGGAAAAACTGAACATTTGCTATGTAACTGAGAGTCTCCTCATTGAAAACATCCGAAGCTCTTCAAAGGTAAATTATTTTATTTATTTGGTTATCTGGTTTTTGTGAAAATGTTGCGTGCTAAATGCTACTCAAAATGCTAAGCTAGCTTAGCATACTCTTACACAAATGAGTGAATTGCTATGGTTCAAAAGCATATTTTGAAAATCTGAGATGATAGTGTTGTTAAGAAAAGGCTAAGCTTGAGAGCAGGCACATTATTTTCATTTTATTTGCGATTTTCAGAAATCGTTAACGTTGCGTTATGCTAATGAGCCTGAGGCTTTATTCACGATCCCGGATCCGGGATGGGGAGTATCAAGAGCCAATCAGGCTATTTTCTTATCTTTTTGCATTGTTTGTCAATTATTTTGTACAAAATGTTGCTGCTACCATGTCTTATGACTGAAAAGTGCTTCTGGACATCAGAACAGCGATTACTCACCTTGAATTGGACAAATCATTTTTCTTTAATGAGTCAGACGGGAAGGATATACTCCAAACACCCAGACAGGCCCTCGTCCCCGTCATTCGCAGGAAAAAGAAAGATTTTGCAGAAGGAGTTTGGGGTGCCTTGTTGAGAATCTTGCGACGAGTGGCTAATCTGACATTGCCATGGTCCGTCTCTCCACACAACTGTGACAAAGGTGCAGTGTAATTCAAGGTTGTCCTTGGGCTTTCTGTGAACCCTGGCGTCGTCGAGGTCCTCCCTTTTTTCCTTCCGTCTGCCGCCAAGGAAGGGTTTCGCATCCTCGCATGTCCAAAACCTCCTCACCTCATGTTCCTCATGTACCTTTGTAGGTGGGATCTTCTGTCACGGTTGTGTGGAAGAGACGGACCAAGGCGCAGCGTGATTAAAGTTCCACATATTTATTGACGTGAAACTTCCAAACAAAAAGATACATACAACGAACCGTGACATCAAATGTGCCACATGCACTAACTCAAAACAAGATCCCACAAAACACAGTGGGGAAATGGCTGCCTAAATATGATCCCCAATCAGAGACAACGATTAACAGCTGCCTGTGATTGGGAACCATACCAGGACAACATAGAAATAAAACAAACTAGATTACCCGCCCTAGTCACACCCCGACCTCACCAAAATAGAGAATAAAAAGGTTCTCTATGGTCAGGGCGTGACAGCCCTCCGTACTGTTGGCCAACGTTCAATCGCTGGAAAATAAATGGGCCAAACTAAAACACGTATATCCTACCAACGTGACAATAAAAACTGTTATCTTATGTTTCACCGAATCGTGACTGAACAACGACATTAATAACATACAGCTGGCAGGTTATACACACTCGGCCGGATAGAACAGCAGCCTCTGGTAAGACACGTGGTGGCGGCCTATGTATATTTGTAAACAGCTGGTCCACGATATCTAAGGAAATCTTGAGGTTGTGCTCGCCTGAGGTAGAGTATCTCATGATAAGCTGAAGACCACACCATCTACCTAGAGAGTTTATCTGTATTTTTCGTAACTGTCTACATACCACCACAGACCGATGCTGGCACTAAGACCACACTCAATGAGCTGTATACCGCCATAAGCAAACAGGAAAACGTTCATCCAGAGCCACCAAAAGCAAACAGGAAAATGCTCATCCCCCGCTCCTAGTGGACAGGGACTTATGCAGCATGCGCTGACAAACTGGCAAGCGTCTTCACTGACATTTTCAACCTCTCCCTGTGTGAGTCTGTAATACCAACATGTTTCAAGCAGACCACAATGGTCCCTGTGCCCAAGAACACTAAGGTAACCTGCCTAAATGACTACCGACCCGTAGCACTCACGTCTGTAGCCATGAAGTGCTTTGAAAGGCTGGTCATGACTCACATCAACACAGAGGCCTTTGCAACAGAGTCGTCCACCCCGCCGTGACAACTGGGGTCCCCCACCCCGATACGAAGGGGCTCCGTACTACACACACCAGCCCCACTACCCCTACCCTCCCCCCTACCACACCTGGATAAAAGGAACACCTATGTGAGAATACTATTCATTGACTACTCCTCAGCAGTCAAAACCATAGTGCCCTCAAAGCTTATCACTAAGCTAAGGACCCTGGGTCTAAACACGTCCCTCTGCAACTGGATCCTGGACTTCCTGGCAGGCCGCCCCCAGGTGGTAAGGGTGCGTGTTCAGTCCCCATCCTGTTCTCCCTGTTCACTCATGACTGCACGGCCAGGCATGACTTCAAGTTTCCATAGACAAAAGACAGTGACAGACCTCCAGAAGGATTTTGGCGACGGGTTAAAGCTCATTGGGCTCCTGGAGGTTCTGAGCCAGAAAAATATGTACAAAAAACACCACACCAGACCCAACTTCCGACAGATGAAATTGGAAAATGTGTCCGTCGCTCTGGAATTTTTGGACAGGGAACACATCAAGTTGGTGTCTATTGGTAAGTGACACGTGAGCTTTTGGGCTGGAATGTTTTTAATTAATTTTTGAGAGAGAGAGAGAGAGAGAGAGAGAGAGAGAGAGAAAGGGAAAGGGAAAGAAAGAAAGACGAATTGAAATGACACAAGAGTCATAGGCCTGATCACCAACAACGATGAGACAGTGTATAGGGAGGTCAGAGATCTGACCGTGTGGTGCAAGGACAACAACCTCTCCCTCAACGTGATCAAGACAAAGGAGTGAATTGTGGACTACAGCAAAAGGTGGACTTTGCACGCCCCCATTTTCATCGACTGGGCTGTAGTGGAGCAGGTTGAGAGCTTCAAGTTTCTTGGTGTCCACATCATCAACAAACAAACATGGTCCAAGCACACCAAGACAGTCATTAAGAGGGCATGACAAAACTTAATTCCCTTCAGGAAACTGAAAAGATTTTGCACGGGTCCTCAGATCCTCAAAAGTTTTTACAGCTGCACCATCGAGATTATCCTGACGGGTTGCATCACTAACTGGTATGGCAACTTCTCGGCCTCCGACCACAAGGCACTACAGATGGTAGACCGTACGGCCCAGTACATCACCGGTGCCAAACTTCCTGCCATCCAGGACTTCTATACCAGGCGGTGTCAGAGAAAGGCCCCAAAGATTGTCAAAGACTCCAACCACATGGCAAGTGGTACCGGAGCGCCAATGCTAGGTCCTAGAGGCTTCTAAACAGACGCCTGAACATCTAATCAAATGGCTACCCAGACTATTTGCATTGCCCCCCCTTCTACGCTGCTACTGCTCTCTGTTATTATCTTTGCATAGTCACTTTAATAACTCTAGCTACATGTACATATTACCTCAATACCAGTGCCCCCTGTATAAAGCCTTGCTATTGTTATTTTACTGCTGCTCTTTAATTACTTGTTACTTTTATCTCTTTACTTTTTTTGGTGGTATAATAATATCTGCATTGTTGGTTAAGGGCTTGTAAGTAAGCATTTCACTGTAAATTTTACTGTTGTATTTGATGCATGTGACAAATAAAATTTGTTTTGACTCACCTCCACCAGTCATTCAAGGATAATGGTCTAATGCCTCCAATCAAAAAGAAAGCTGGTCCAAGCAAGCGCAGCTTACACCTGAAGCATGAGGACTTGCAGCGAGTGGTGAAAAGTCATTAACAACTACACAGAGGATAATGCAATAGTGTTACCAGGACGCCACACAGAACACAAACACTTTGGTGCAAAGCTGCTGTCATCCCATGTGACAAAAGCAGCAGTGTGGCGTCTCTACAAAGAATGGAACATTTGGTATGTAAAGCATAAACAACACGTTGTCATTATTTAACTGACTGGCACCACTTTTATTGATCTCATATTACCTCTGTATTTTACAGAGGTGCATGTAGTCGGGCTGTGTGTTATCATTTTAGCTTCCAATTTCCAAGATTATGTTTCTGTATGCAGTGCTGCTGCTCTGCACATTTGTAGGTAAGTGAAACTTACCTGATAACGATGCATTACAAAATGATATCACGTTTTACATTACATTTTCTTTTCATTAACTTATCTTAATGTTCTTTTGTTGTTTGCAGGTGCACTATCCTTCTGACCCTATGCAGCCAGGTCCCATCTACTTTTTAACTCCTCGCAAGTGTGGCTTGTTTGGTGTCTGCTGTGAAGGAATACCACAACAAGTCAACTACTTGATTGATGTAGGCATGTCATCCAGCAAAGGCAGCAGCGCAGTCATCAACTACATGCACCATTTCTTCACCAACCATGGAGTTGTGGAAACATGTGTGGACCTGAATTGTGATAACTGCAGTGGCCAAAACAAGAACACGTTTGTGCTCTGGTATTGTGCCTGGCGGACCATACACAAGCTCCACCACAGTCTGGGAGGATGGTACAGTGCTGGTTGAAAGCAATGGCTGGCAACAACACCTGACTCCGTACTTTAGGCCACTGCCACAGTTGAAGCAGTACCAGCGCTTCAGGTGAATATAATTTTCATTGCATTGTATGAGGTTATTCTTCTTATCTGAACTTGGGAGATGAATTGGTGTTGTAATGTCTTATTTAAAAAATGTTTTTTTTCCTGTTTTACAGCTTCCATGCTCTGGAGCCTGGTGTTGTTGTCACCAAGGAGCATTCAGAGTCAGTTGGGACCAGGTTTCAGCTGCTGCGCAACGCTGACATCTTTCCTCCCATAGATGGTCTGCCTGTACAAGCACCACCTGGACTGGACACAGCTAGGAAAACATATATTTTTGATAAGATCAAGGAGTTTTGCGACGAAGAGGCTATGGACATCGCATGCCCTGCACCAAAGTCAAGGGCAGGATAGAAACAGGCTCTCCGAATATAGATTTCCTTGTTCATGCGTGGGTCAGACGGACCAGTCATCAGCATTATCTGCAGTGCCTCTATTCAAATTACTCTCTCCTATCACTATAAGGAATTTAAAATTATTTATGCTTTTACTTTTGATACTTAAAGTATTTAGTTTTAAAAATACTTTACTCAAGTAGTATTTTACTGGGTGACTTTTACTTCAGTCATTTTCTGTTGAGGTATCTTTACATCTGGACACATTCTGTTCACCTGCAATTTTTCCTTATTGTAGGCTACTACCACTTTTAGTCTTAATCTTTACTACACTACTCAATTCAATTCAATTCAATTCAATTCAAGGGCTTTATTGGCATGGGAAACGTGTTAACATTGCCAAAGCAAGTAAGGTAGATAATATATAAAGTGAAATAAACAATACAAATTAACAGTAGACATCACACATACAGATATTTCAAAACAATAAAGACATTACAAATGTCATATTATATATATACAGTGTTTTTACAATGTACAAATGGTAAAGGACACAAGATAAAATAAATAAGCATAGATATGGGTTGTATTTACAATGGTGCGTGTTCTTCACTGGTTGCCCTTTTCTCGTGGCAACAGGTCACAAATCTTGCTGCTCTGATGGCACACTGTGGAATTTCACCCAGTAGATATGGGAGTTTTTCAAAATTGGATTTGTTTTCAAATTCTTTGTGGATCTGTGTAATCTGAGGGAAATATGTCTCTTTAATATGGTCATATATTGGGCAGGAGGTTAGGATGTGCAGCTCAGTTTCCACCTCATTTTGTGGGCAGTGAGCACATAGCCTGTCTTCTCTTGAGAGCCATGTCTGCCCACGGTGGCCTTTCTCAATAGCAAGGCTATGCTCGCTGAGTCTGTACATAGTCAAAGCTTTCCTTAATTTTGGGTCAGTCACAGTGGTCAGGTATTCTGCTGCTGTGTACTCTCTGTGTAGGGCCAAAAAGCATTCTAGTTTGCTCTGTTTTTTTGTTAATTATTTCCAATGTGTCAAGTAATTATCTTTTTGTTTTCTCATGATTTGGTTGGGTCTAATTGTGCTGCTGTCCTGGGGCTCTGTAGGGTGTGTTTGTGAACAGAGCCCCAGGACCAGCTTGCTTAGGGCACTCTTCTCCAGGTTCATCTTTCTGTAGGTGATGGCTTTGTTGTGGAAGGTTTGGGAATTGCTTCCTTTTAGGTGGTTATAGAATTTAACAGCTCTTTTCTGGATTTTGATAATTAGTGGGTATCGGCCTAATTCTGCTCTGCATGCATTATTTGGTGTTCTACGTTGTACACGGAGGATATTTTTGCAGAATTCTGCGTGCAGTCTCAATTTGGTGTTTGTCCCATTTTGTGAAGTCTTGGTTGGTGAGCGGACCCCAGACCTCACAACCATAAAGGGCAATGGGCTCTATGACTGATTCAAGTATTTTTAGCCAAATCCTAATTGGTATGTTGAAATTTATGTTCCTTTTGATGGCATAGAATGCCCTTCTTGTCTTGTCTCTCAGATCGTTCACAGCTTTGTGGGAGTTACCTGTGGCGCTGATGTTTAGGCCAAGGTATGTATAGTTTTTTGTGTGCTCCAGGGAAACAGTGTCTAGATGGAATTTGTATTTGTGGTCCTGGTGACTGGACCTTTTTTGGAACACCATTATTTTGGTCTTACTGAGATTTACTGTCAGGGCCCAGGTCTGACAGAATCTGTGCATAAGATTTAGGTGCTGCTGTAGGCCCTCCTTGGTTGGTGACAGAAGTACCAGATCATCAGCGAACAGCAGACATTTGACTTTGGATTCTAGTAGGGTGAGGCCGGGTGCTGCAGACTTTTCTAGTGCCCGCGCCAGTTCGTTGATATATATGTTGAAGAGGGTGGGGCTTAAGCTGCATCCCTGTCTAACCCCACGACCCTGTGTGAAGAAATTTGTGTGTTTTTTGCCAATTTTAACCGCACACTTGTTGTTTGTGTACATGGATTTTATGATGTCGTATGTTTTACCCCCAACACCACTTTCCATCAGTTTGTATAGCAGACCCTCATGCCAAATTGAGTCGAAGGCTTTTTTGAAATCAACAAAGCATGAGAAGACTTTGCCTTTGTTTTGGTTTGTTTGGTTGTCAATTAGGGTGTGCAGGGTGAATACATGGTCTGTTGTACGGTAATTTGGTAAAAAGCCAATTTGACATTTGCTCAGTACATTGTTTTCATTGAGGAAGTGTATGAGTCTGCAGTTAATGATAATGCAGAGGATTTTCCCAAGGTTACTGTTGACGCATATTCCACGGTAGTTATTGAGGTCAAATTTGTCTCAATTTTTGTGGATTGGGTGATCAGTCCTTGGTTCCAAATATTGGGGAAGATGCCAGAGCTAAGGATGATGTTAAAGAGTTTTAGTATAGCCAATTGGAATTTGTTGTCTGTATATTTGATCATTTCATTGAGGATACCATCAACACCACAGGCCTTTTTGGGTTGGAGGGTTTTTATTTTGTCCTGTAACTCATTCAATGTAATTGGAGAATCCAGTGGGTTCTGGTAGTCTTTAATAGTTGATTCTAAGATCTGTATTTGATCATGTATATGTTTTTGCTCTTTATTCTTTGTTATAGAGCCAAAACGATTGGAGAAGTGGTTTACCCATACATCTCCATTTTGGATAGACAATTCTTCGTGTTGTTGTTTGTTTAGTATTTTCCAATTTTCCCAGAAGTGGTTAGAGTCTATGGATTCTTCAATTACATTGAGCTGATTTCTGACATGCTGTTCCTTCTTTTTCCGTAGTGTATTTCTGTATTGTTTTAGTGATTCACCATACTCACTGTTTAGCACATGGCCTCACATGTGAATCCTTAAAGAGATGGGCGGGGCTAAAGCTTCAGAGGATGTGAACAATGCTGAATGAGTGTAGACAAAGGAGAGCTCTTCACCACATACCAAAATATTCCAAGGCCCTTTTCTCAAAAGTGAGTTTACAAGTTTATCAACTTTCAAAGCAGAATTACTTTCCCATTGTTCCTCAACTGTAGTGTATGATATAACCTTTTCTAGCTCCGAGTCATTTATCAAATGTAAAAAAAAACACCATTTAACATTTTGCTACATAAGACCAAATCCATGTAAAGACTGATCTTTTTTATAATCTGCTAAACCATTACAATTACAACTGGCTATACTTATTTCACCCCTTACCGTAACTAGATACTATTCTCAGTCTAAATTGACCATAATTAGTGCTTGCAAATGTACTGTCGTAAGAGGTGTTATGACGGTAAACATTTGAGATTTCAAATGTCTGATGTTTAGAATTCAAGAAACAGGTTCTAGTAATATTTGTTGTATTCCCTTGTCTGTTTGCCTGTGAGCCAGTGCCACAGATGTTAGAAAATGTTGTCAAGCTATTTTGTGTGTATTAAATCTGAGTAGGTTGATGTGTATGATATTGGATGTGACTTAGTGAGTGGGTGTGATGTCTGGATAAGAGTAAGTCTATAACATGTAATGTCTAAATAAATAATAACCCAGCCAATTTGCATGGTTGAGTGTCTATGTGTGTCACATGAAGCCTTAATATTCAGGATGATAATTGTAATCCACATTGTATCACCATGATATTTGCATTATAGTTTTAATTGAAAAACACATCCCAGCATTTCCATTTCAATTTCACATGATTATGACATTTCTATAGAGATTGCTTTACTACAGTACAACTGTATCCCTTACAATAAAGTTATTATCCTGCATCATCCCTGTTCTGATCTCTTCCCATTGCTTGTTGTAAACATAGACAAACATGTAGACAAATATAGACAAACAAGACATGAGAGAAAAGTTCAACAATAGAGAGAGAGAGAAGAGAGAGAGAGATGAGTGAAGAGAAAGAGAGAGTGAGAGATCAAGTGTGTGTGTGTGTGTATGCGTCCATATGTGTAAGCGAGCGTGTAATTGAGTGCGTGTGTACGCATATCAACTTCATAGTGTTCAGATATTTATTTTCAAGGACATTAAAGAACTCCCCCCACAAATTGTTAAAGGGACAGTTTACAAAATTGAATTGAGTTTTTCTAACCCTGTAAACTCTATATGGACCAGCTATGACAGCAGCCCATGCTTTGGTTTTGTTTATCTTGCCACTATTTCAAATTCAAACTTTCTTTCCTTTTTTTGTCATTTTTGAGGTGGAATGACCCATATGGCTCTGAGGTCAGTCTGGTCCATTTGTTGAGGCTGGTCTGAAAGGTGTTTTAAAGTGTCAAGTGATTCTTAACCAAGGAATCATGCCTTAATGATATCCTGCAATTCATTGTGTCAGCGTCGTGTGTATAGGTGGCACACCTATTATGCTTCAGGCGCAGGAGAGTCAAAATTAAGTGTAAATGGAGTCTTTTAATAAATGTCAACAGAACATGCTCCATAACACTAAAACGTACAGACATGAAAAAACATGGGTACGAGGACCCGTCGCGCACCAACACAACAAAATAACAACACTGACAATAAAACAATCTCTGACAAAGACATGAGGGGAAACAGAGGGATAAATACACAACAGGTAATGAATGGGATTGAAAACAGGTGTGTGGGAAGACAAGACAAAACCAATGGAAAATTAAAAATGAATCAATGATGGCTAGAAGACCGGTCCGGTGACGTCGAACGCCGAGCACCGGCCGAACAAGGAGAGGCAACGACTTCGGCAGAAGATGTATTACTCTTTCACGTAAACATTTCCAATATGAGAAAGTGCTGGATGTACTTCTCCAACCCCACTTTGCAATGTTATGTTCTTCAATGGAAGCTTCTTTAACATCAGATATGTACAGTGCAGTGTCCCTCGGGGCAGTTGCCTTGGGCCGTTACGCTTCTCTATTTTTACAAATGATGACAGGAACAAAATCAATTTTTGTCCTACTAATGCTGTGTTTGTATGGTCTCCACTCTAGCTTCCTACAGTTAGACTGGGTGTATGGTCAAGGAAAATGGTTTTGCTAGCGATAGTTTGAGCTGACAATGACTTGGTGATAAACACCTAAAGCCAGCATTCCATAGACAAGATGTGGTGTGTGTGACCCGAGACGAGATAGAGATAGCCTGGAAGAGTTTATAACAATCCCTTATTGTTCTAATCATCCTGGCATCTGGGAAACTAAGCTAGAATGACTGTGTATGTGGATGATTCCACACTATACATCAGCACCCAAAGCCAGTGAGCTCACTGAAATTCTAAATCAAGAGTTGCAGTCAGTATCAGAATGGGTGATTAATAATAAATTGGTCTTAAAGGGATACTTCAGGATTTTGGCAATGAGGCCCTTTATCTATGTACTTCCCTAGAGTCAGATGAACTTGAGGATGCCATTTTTTATATCTCTGCGTTCAGTTTGAAGGAAGTCGCTAACTAGCATTAGCTCAATGACTGTGCTAATGCTAGTTAGCATTGGCTCACGAAATTACCTCCAACTTTCTTTATACTGGACACAGACATAAAAATGGTTTTCACAAGTTCATATAACTCTGGGGAAGTAAATTGCCAAAATTCTGAAGTATCACTTTAAATATAGCTAAAACTAAAAGACTTCATTTGGGTTGAAAACATTCAGTAAGACCCAAACCTCAACTGGAGTTCAAGGGTGTGACCATTGAGCAGGTTGAGGAAGCTAAACTCCTAGGTATAACATTAGATGGCAAATTATCATGGTCAAATCATTTACAGACAAAGTTGTTGTGAAGATGGGAAGTGGTCTGTCTGTTTTTGACACAAATCAACTGTACTAGTTGTTCAGGCTCTGGTCTTTTTCTATCTTGATTACTGTCTGGTAATATGGTCAGGTTTTGCAAAGAAAGAGCTAGCGAAGATGCAGCTGGCTCAAAACAGAGCAGCATGCCTTAGGGGTTGATGAGAGATTATCCACTTCTCTTCTGGTTTTTATGAGAAATGTTTGACGAAAATTCTAGATTGTCTGCATAATCAAATAACATTCAGCTCAGACAACCATACCCCATAAGTCATCCCACCAGGGGTTTCACAGTCCCCAAGTCCAAAATGAATTCACTGCAAAGCAACGTTTTTTATACTGAGCCATGATCGCATGGAACTCCCTTCAATTTCCAATTACTGAAGGCAAACAGCAAAATGACCTTTAAATTCAACTCATGTAATGGCGTGAGCTGTGAGGGGACACACGCATGCACATGCACACTAACACATTATGCTTTAGTTGTATTGTTTATATTTTTGTTGTTGTATTGTTTGTATATTGTTGTATTTTACATTTGTGTGACTTTCCTTGTCTAACAGTGTTTGGTTAATTGTCATGTTTTTTTGTGAACCCCAGGAAAAGTAGCTGCTGCTTCTGTAAAAGCTCATGGGGATCCAAATAACAAATATTTTACAAATAAAAGATTTCCCTGAGAACATTGTTTCTTTCCAACATCAAAAACAGGCAAAATATAGGTAACCTAAACTGTTGTTCTGTGGTTGGAGAGAGAGAGGCAGAGAGTGAGGGAAAGAGAGAGACAACACACTACTGTGATGACATAGTGCACATAAATAATTTTTGCGATTAAATTCCCATGCACCGAATAAAGAACACAAGTTAAATGAGTTTCCATTGCATTTTCAACTCCACTGATGGTTGTGTTAAAAAAATGTTGTGTTACAGTATATTCCAAATGTGTCCACTCTGGTCTTGGCACAGGCTCTCTAGCCAACAGCTCACAGATACAGTGCGGGTAGGATAGCCTTGATGATTAGATTTGTATTTATTTTACCTTTATTTTACTAGGCAAGTCAGTTAAGAACAAATTCTTATTTTCAATGCTGTCCTAGGAACAGTGGGTTAACTGCCTGTTCAGGGGCAGAACAACAGATTTTGTACCTTGTCAGCTCGGGGGTTTGAACTTGCAATCTTTCGGTTACTTGTCCAATGCTCTAACCACTAGGCTACACTGCCGGACAAAAGATAACATTTTTTTTTATTTGTCAAAAGGCAGCCAAACATCTGTCACGACTCCGACCGAAGGTGGCTCCCCTTCCCGTTCGGGTGGCGCTCGGCGGTCGTCGTCGCCGGCCTACTAGCTGCCACTGATTATTTCCTCCCCCTCCTTATGTGTTTATTGAGTGCACCGGTTTTGAGTTGGGTATAATATTAGTGAGGCTTTATTAGTCAGCCGGCCCGCCTGGTTCCTTGTGCAGGATTAATTATTGTGACCTTCTGTTTTGTGTAACTTGTGTGCACGTCTGTGGGTTTCGTGGTTTCCCATTTCGTGGGTTTTCCTGGACAGTTTAAGTCCCCATGTTTGGGGCGTTTATTTGTTTATACGCCCTGTGTTTTCGTGGGGTTGGCTTTTGTTCGCCGGTTTTTGTGCATTAAAGTAGCACTCCCCTGAACTCTCTGCTTCCTGCGCCTGACTTCTCACCCACGACACTCAGAACGTTACAACATCGTTACAAACATCGTTACAACATCGATCATAATGTCTCCAGAATAAGACCCGCGATATTTACTGGAAAGGAGTATCAATTACCTTGTGAAGATCATCGTCACATATTTAATCTGTAGCCTAATAAACTGCCTTCTTTCCCAACAAGTCATAGTGAGAGGACCACACAACATGTCATTGTTTGACTCCAAGTTGACTTCGATATGATGGTTATTATATTCATATTTTTGCATAAGAGCATTTCCTTCGCCATTTCTCACAATTAATTTTACAGACGGACAAAGATCCCACGTTGTCTAGCATGTTTAGTCAACATTTGTAAAATTTGCTGTTTCATCAGGCCTGTCGGGAATTATTTCTTATCCGACATGTACAGTTGAAGTCGGAAGTTTACATACACCTTAAAAATTCCAGATATCTAATCCTAGTAAAAATCCCCTGTCTTAGGTGAGTTAGCATCACCACTTTATTTTAAGAATATGAAATGTCAGAATAATTGTAGAGAGAATGATTTATTTCAGCTTTTTTTCTTTCATCACATTCCCAGTGGGTCAGAAGTTTACATACACTCAATTAGTATTTGATAGCATTGCCTATCAATTGTTTAACTTGGGTCAAACGTTTTGGGTAGCCTTCCACAAGCTTCCCACAATAAGTTGGGTGAATTTTGGACCATTCCTCCTGACAGACCTGGTGTAACTGAGTCAGGATTGTCGGCCTCCTTGCTCACACATGCTTTTTCAGTTCTGCCCCCAGATTTTCTGTAGGATTGAGGTCAGGGCTTTGTGATGGCCACTCCAATACCTTGACTTTGTTGTCCTTAAGCCATTTTGCAAGTATGCTTGGGGTCATTGTCCATTTGGAAGACCCATTTGCGACCAAGCTTTAACTTGACTGATGTCTTGAGATGTTACTTCAATATATCCACAATTTTCATCATCATGATGCCATCTAAGTGCACCAGTTCCTCGTGAAGCAAAGCACTCCCACAACATGATGCCGCCACCCCCGTGCTTCACAGTTGGTATGGTGTTCTTTGGTTTGCAACCCTCCCCTTTTTCCCTCCAAACATAACTATGGTCCTTATGGCCAGACAGTTCCATTTTTATTTTTGTTTCATCGGACCAGAGGACATTTCTCCAAAAAGTATGATCTTTGTCCCCATGTCCAAACCGTAGTCTGGCTATTTTATGGAGGTTTTTGAGCAGTAGCTTCTTCCTTGCGGAATGGCCTTTCAGGTTATGTCGATATAGGACTCATTTTACTGTGGATATAGATACTTTTGTGCCTGTTTTCTCCAGCATCTTCACAAGGTCCTTTGCTGTTGTTCTGGGATTGATTTGCACTTTTTGCACCTAAGTACGTTCACCTCTAGGAGACAGAACACGTCTCCTTCCTGAGCGGTATGACGGCTGCGTGGTCCCATGGTGTTTATACTTGCGTAATATTGTATGTACAGATTAATGTGGTAACTTCAGGATCTGGAAATTGCTCCCAAGGATGAACCAGACTTGTGGAGGTCTGCAATTGTTTTTCTGAGGTCTTGGCTGATTTATTTTGATTTCCCCATGATGTCAAGCAAAGCGTAACTGAGTTTGAAGGTAGGCCTTGAAATACATCCTCAGGTACACCTCCAATTGACTCAAATTATGTCAATTAGCCTATCAGAAGCTTCTAAAGTCATGACATAATTTTCTGGAATTTTCCAAGCTGTTTTAAGGCACAGTCAACTTAGTGTATGTAAACTTCTGACCCACTGGAATTGTGATACAGTTAATGATAAGTGGAATAATCTGTCTGAAAACAATTGTTGGAAAAATTATTTGTGTCATGCACAAAGTAGATGTCCTAACCGACTTGCCAAAACTATAGTTTGTTAACAAGAAATTTGTGGAGTGGTTGAAAAACGAGTTTTAATGACACCAATCTAAGTGTATGTAAACTTCCGACTTCAGCTGCACTTTACTCGCATAAAAAGTTTGGATGGAAACCTGATTATAGTCCCAATGTCACCGGAGAAGGGCGGTGGCATCAGTGGTCCTAATTCAGCACTAACCGACCCCACCTGAGTAGCCTTTCCCTACTGTCCCTAGGGCTCAGTGATGATCTTGCAGCCCTGAGAAAGACTCTCCCAGAGAATCGATCTGAAACATGAAGACTCAGCAGGGAATTATATGGGAAAGTGGTTCTAGGGAACTAGATCCTTTATAGGGAGGGTTGAGATTTGACTCAGTTCAATAGTAGATCACCAGCTTGTCCTTGGATGTGAACAATTTACGTTCAAATATGTAATTCGGTAACGCTTTACATTAAGTTGCCACTATTACTATGTAACTACACAATAACTGTAGTAACAACATAGTAGTTACATGTGTTAGTATGTAACTACTTGGTAATAAGGTTTAAGCCCTATAAGTTATTACACAATTGGAACAATGAATGTGTAATTACACATTCACTTGCTGAAGGTTATTCCGCATGTGTAATTACTGATGTTATTACACATTTTCTTTTTCCACTATATAACTGTTTCGTAATCTCACATTTTAGACACGTGAATTTCCATGTTAATAACTCAAACCAAAATCTGACTTGTAACTACAATGTAACTACAAGGTGCCACTATCATCAAATCCACATGTAAGTGTTGATAATGTTGATAAATAGGGTAGGACCTGGTAACAGCAATTTTAACAAGACAAACCCTGTCATTAACTTTCACCGGCAATGATGAGACGGCCTAGAGGGAGGAAGTCAGAGATCTGGCAGTGTGGTGCCAGGACAACAACCTCTCCCTGAACGTGAGCAAGACAAAGGAGATGATCGTGGACTACATGAAAATGAGGGCCGAACAGGCCCACATTAACATCGACGGGCTGTAATGGAGCGGCTCGAGAGTTTCATGTTCCTTGGCGTCCACATCACCAAAAAACTATTATGGTCCAAACACACCAAGACAGTCGTGAAGAGGGCACAACAACACCCTTTCCCCCTCAGGAGACTAAAAAGATTTAGCATGGATCCCCAGATCCTCAAAACGATCTAGAGGTGCATCATTGAGAACATCCTGACTGTTGTCTGCTATGGCAACTGCTTGGCACCCGACGTAAGGCGTGTGATAGAAAAAATACAATTCTGTCCTACTAATGCTGTGTTTTTATGGTCTCCAGTCCTACAGTTAGAGTGGGCGTATGGTCAAGGAAAATGTGTTTTGCCAGAGATAGCTTGAGCTGACAATGTCTTGGTGATAAAACCTAAAGCCGGCATTCCATAGACAAAATGTGGTGTGTGTGACCCGAGATAGAGATAGCCTGGAAGAGTTTCGAACAATTCCTTATTGTTCTAATCATCCCGGCATCTGTGAAACTAAGCCGGGGTCAGGTTGAAACGGCACCGGGTTTGGATGACCACAGGATTACGTATGATGCCCCAATCTGCATAGGAGGGGTGGAACCAGCAATGACTAAGCATCTTTAAAGTCAGCTATATAAAAACTCTGCATTGTATGTAAGGGTTAGGCTGCTCGGCCCAACAGTCTTATTGCAATAATTTATCAAAATTAAATGAAGATGATTGTTTGAAGAAATGGCAAAGTCTCTCTCAGTAGGAATTTCCAAGACAGGCGCTACAGAGGGTATTGCGTACGGCCCAGTACATCACTGGGGCCAAGCTTCCTGCCATTCAGGACCTATATACTAGGCGGTGTCAGAGGAAGGCCCAAAAAATTATCAAAGACTCCAGTCACCCAAATCAGACGGTTCTCTCTGCTATCGCACGGCAGTTCCAAAAGGCTTCTTAACAGCTTCTAGCCCCAAGAATGCTGAACAATCAAATGGGGCACACCTACTCACTGTTTATTGTCTATGCATAGTCACTTTTCCCCTACCTACGTGTACAAATGACCTTCACCAACCTGTACCCCCACACATTGTTACCAGCACCCCCCTGTATATAGCCATGTTAATATGTAATTACATTTTGTTTTTGGTTAAGGGCTTGTAAGTCAGCATTTCACGGTAAGGTCTACACTTGCTGTATTCAGTGAATGTGACAATTGACATTTGGCTTGATTTTCTATTTGTTTTTTTCTATGTTTCGAGGTGGCTCAATGGCTATACTGAATCAATTGTCATATAAGAACAATGTAGTTACATAGGCTATACTTGTAATTATCATGTGCAGTGCCTTCAGAAAGTATTCACACCAGTTGCCATTCCCACATTTTGTTGTGTTACAAGGTGGGATTACAATTGATTTAATTGTTATTTTTTTCTCAATGATCTATGCAAAATACTCTTCTAACATTAGTAAGTCTCTCTTTGAGTCTTTCTGGGTAAGTCTTAGAGCTTTGCACAACTGGATTGTATAACACTTGTACATTATTCTTTTTAAAATTCTTCAAGCTCTGTCAAGTTGGTTGTTGATCCATGCTAGACAGCCATTTTAGAGTCTTGCCATAGATTTTGAAGCCAATTTAAGTCAAAACTGTAACTAGGCCAGTCAGGAACAATCAATGTCTTGGTAAGCAACTCCTGAATGTCTCCCAGTGTCTGTTGGAAAGCAAACCGAACAAGATATTCCTTTAGGATTTGGCCTAAGCTTAGCTCCATTCCGTTTCTTTTTATTTAAAAAAACCCTCCCTAGTCTTTGCCGATGACAAGCATACCCATAACATGATGCAGTCACCACCATACTTGAAAATATGCAGCGTTGTACTCTGTGACGTGTTGGGTTTTCCCAGAACATAACACTTTTTTTGCAGTTTTACTTTAGTGCCTTATTAAAACAGGATGCATGCTTTGAAATAATTGTATTTTGTACAGGCTTTCTTCCATACACTCTGTCATTTAGGTTAGTATTGTGAAACGACAATGTTGTTGATCCTTCCTCAGTTTTCTCACTGCCATTAAACACTGTACCTGTTTTAAAGTCTCCATTGTTCTCATGGTGAAATCCCTAAGCGGTTTACTTCCTCTCGGGCAACTGACTTAGGAAGGACACCTGTATCTTTGTAGTGACTGGATGAATTAATAGACCATCCACTGTGTAATTAATAACTCCACCATGCTCAAAGGGATATTCAATGTCTGCTTTTTTTTACCCATGCTAAAACAGGAAAGGGCCTTCCGCAAACTGTTGCCACAAAGTAGGAAGCACAGAATAATCTAGAATGTTCTATGCTGTAGCGTTAAGATTTCCCTTCATTGGAACTAAGGGGCCTAGCCCGAACCAGGATAAAAAGCCCCAGACCATTATAGATGACACAATCAAGTCGGGCAGGTAGCGTTCTCCTGGCTTCCGCCAAACCCAGATTCGTTCTTCGGAATGTCAGATGGCTTACCGCCCCAATAGATCCACAGACGACACAATCGCAATCACACTGCACACTGCCCTAACCCATCTGGACAAGAGGAATACCTATGTAAGAATGCTGTTCATCGACTACAGCTCCGCATTTAACACCATAGTACCCTCCAAACTCATCATTAAGCTCGAGACTCTGGTTCTCGACCCCGCCCTGTGCATGGGTCTTGGACTTTGACGGGATGCCCCCAGGTCGTGAGGGTAGGAAACAACATTCCATCCCGCTGATCCTCAACACTGGGGCCCCACAAGGGTGAGTTCTCAGACCTCTCCTGTACTCCCTGTTCACCCATGACTGCGTGGCCATGCATGCCTCAAACACAAACATCAAGTTTGCAGACGACACTACAGTGGTAGGCTTGGTTACCAACAACGATGAGACAAACTACAGTGCCCTTGGAGTGTGGTGTCAGGAAAATAACCTCACACTCAACGTCAACAAAACAAAGGAGATGATCGTGGACTTCAGGAAACAGCAGAGAGAGCACCCCCTATCCACATCGACAGGACAGTAGTGGAGAAAGTGGAAAGTTTAAGTTCCTCAGCGTACACATCACAGACAAACAGCGCCTCTTCAACCTCAGGAGGCTGAAGAAATCTGTTTTGTCACAAAAAACACTCAAACTTTTTCCGATGCACAATCGAGAGCATCCTGTCGGGCTGTATCACCGCCTGGTATGGCAACTGCTCCGCCCACAACCGTAAGGCTCTCCAGAGGGTAGTGAGGTCTGCACAACGCATCACCGGGGGCAAACTACCTGCCCTCCAGGACACCTACACCACCCGATGACACAGGAGGGCCAAAAAGATCATCAAGGACTACAACCACCCGAGCCACTGCCTGTTCACCCCACTATCATCCAGAAGGCGAGTTCAGTACAGGTGCATCAAAGCTGGGACCAAGAGACTGAAAAACAGCTTCTATCTCAAGGCCATCAGACTGTTAAACAGCCATTACTAACATTGAGTGGCTGCTGCTAACATACTGACTCAAATCTCCAGCCACTTTAATAATTAAAAATGGAATGTAATAAATGTATCACTAGTCACTTTAAACAATGCCACTTTATATAATGTTTACATACCCTACATTACTCATCTCATATGTATATACTGTACTCTATACCATCTACTGCATCTTGCCTATGCTGTTCGGCCATCGCTCATCCATATATTTATATGTGCATATTCTTATTAATTCCTTTACACTTGTGTGTAAAAGGTAGTTGTTGTACTTGTTAGATATTACTGCATGGTCGGAACTAGAAGCACAAGCATTCTGCTACACTCGCATTAACATCTGCTAATCATGTATATGTGACCAATAAAATTTGATTTGAAGCGTGATTCATCACTCCAGAGAACACGTTTCCACTGCTCCAGAGTCCAATGGCGGCAAACTTTACACCTCTCCAGCCAATGCTTGGCATTGCCGCATGGTGACCTTTGGCTTGTGTTTGGCTGCTGTTACGAACCTGGGTCTCCGGAGTGAGAAACAGTCACTTAACCAACTGAGCCACGAATAGTCAGCAGAACCCAGAAGATGAGGCAGACACAGCAGTACTTAAGACGGTGTATTTAATAAAGTAAAAAGGAGAAGTCCTTCAATACAAAAAATGGCAAATCCAAAAGGTGGTAGGAATAGCACAAAAAAGCCTCAAGAGATACTCAAAAACAAAACAGAATTCCACAAGAGCATCCACCGGAATCGACAAGAATACACAGAACACTAGGGCTGGGTGCTAACATGCAAACACAGAGCACAGAACTGAGGGAAACTAAGGGTTTAAATACAATCAGGGGAAACGAGGCACAGGTGCAAATAATAATGGGGAACAAGGGAAAAAACATGAGGTCAAAAAGCACAATGGGGGCATCTAGTGACCAAAACCCGGAACAACCCTGGCCAAATCCTGACAGAATCCCCCCCCCTAGGAACGGCTCCTGACGTTCCTACCAGCTCTCTCAGGGTGGAGGGCCCTGAACTGACGAATGAGGTCAGGGTCCAGGATGTCTTTGGCAGGAACCCAGGAGCGCTCCTCGGGACCGTAGCCTTCCCAGTCCACCAGATACTGCCAGGACCGCTGCACCCGGCGGGAATCCAGTATCCGATGGACGGTATAAGCCGGCTGGCCTCCAATGACACGAGGCGGAGGGGGAGGTCTGTCTGCCGGGACAAGGGGAGAAAAACAACAGGTTTTAACAATGAAATGTGAAATGTGGGATTAATCTTAAGGGATCTGGGTAAGTGTAGGCGATAAGAAACTGGGTTAACTCTCCTGGCAACCTTGAAGGGACCGATGTATTTTTGGGACAGCTTGCGAGACTCCACCCGTAGAGGTAAGTTTCTTGTGGAGAGCCAGACTCTCTGGCCGGGGCGCAGGGTAGGCCCGGGACGGGGACGTCTGTTGGCTTGTTGTTGGTACCTCTGTGAGGAACGCATAAGATTAAGACGGGTCTTCCTCCACATAAGCCGACAGCGTCTGACGAACTTCAAGGCTGAAGGCACTCTGACTTCTGCCTCCTGGTCCGGGAACAATGGAGGAGCATAGCCAAACTGACACTGTGCGGGGACATACCAGTGGAGGAGGAGCGCAAGGTGTTGTGCGCGTATTCGGCCCAAACAATAAAGGATGACCATGTGGACGGGTTGTCACGAGTCATACATCGGAGGGTGGTTTCCAGCTCTTGATTCATCCTCTCTGTTTGGCCGTTGGACTCCGGATGGTACCCTGAAGATAGACTGGCAGAAGCCCCCATGAGTTGGCAGAAGGCCTTCCAAAACCTTGAGGCGAACTGGGGACCTCTGTCAGAAACCATATCTTGAGGAATGCCGAAGACTCGGAACACATGATTAATTACCAACTCAGCCGTTTCCTTGGCAGAAGGTAACTTAGTCAGAGGGACGAACCTGGCCGCCTTTGAAAACCTGTCGATTATGACTAGGATAGTAGTATTGCCATGGGATGGAGGAAGTCCAGTAATAAAGTCCAATGAGATATGGGACCAGGGTCTGTGGGGAACAGGTAAAGGGTGAAGGAGTCCTTGAGGGCGGAGGTGAGAAGATTTGCCCTGGCAGCACACGGGACAGGCATTGACGAAAGTGGCAACGTCTTCTCTTATGGTAGGCCACCAGAACTTACGCTGGATGAACTCCAAGGTGCGACCTACGCCCGGATGACAGGTGAGGCGAGAGGAGTGCCCCCACAGAAGGACCTGAGTCCTCACTGCCTTGGGGACAAACAACCGATTGGCAGGACCTCCTTTCGGGTCCGGTTCGCTAGCTTGAGCACGTCTCACGGTATCCTCAACTTGCCACGAGATCGGAGCCACAATCTTAGCAGCAGGATGGACAGGCATGTCCGTGTCATCTCGAATGGCAGGAGCGTAGACTCGGGACAGGGCATCCGGTTTGAGATTCTTCGACCCGGGCCGATAGGTGAGGACAAACTGGAATCGATTGAAGAAAAGAGACCATCTAGCTTGTCTAGAGTTCAACCGCGTCGCCTGCTGGATATACTCCAGATTTTTGTGGTCCGTAAGCACTTGAAACGGGTGAGAAGCCCCCTCGAGCCAGTGTCTCCATTCCTTCAATGCCACCTTAACCGCTAGGAGTTCACGATCCCCCACATCGTAGTTCCTCTCAGTCGGGGTAAGCCGGTGTGAGAAGAAAGCTCACGGATGAAGCTTCTTGTCTTCACCCCTCTGAGACAGGACAGCTCCAACACCAACCTCTGATGCGTCTACCTCCACCACAAATGGTTCATCCGTAGTCGGTAGTATCAGGATGGGAGCAGAGAGAACGCGCTGCTTGAGTCCTTGGAAGGCCGTCTCAGCTTCTCTTCCCCACAAAAACCTTGCATTGCCACCCTTGGTTAAAGCTGAGAGAGGGGCTGCCACCAAGCTGAAGTTCTTGATGAACTTGCGGTAAAAGTTTGTGAAGCCCAGGAAACGCTGAACTTCCTTAACGGATTTGGGGGTGGGCCAATCCGCTACCGCCCCTACCTTCCTGGGGTCCATTTGGACTCGACCGGGTTCCACTACAAATCCCAGGAATTGTACTCGGGATGAATGGAATTCACATTTTTCCGGCTTAACGTACAGATGGCTGTCCAGGAGGCGTTTGAGTACTTGTCTGACATGCTTAGTGTGTTCTTGAAGGGAGCTCGAAAAGATGAGGATGTCATCCAAGTAAACAAACACAAATATGTTAAGCATATCCCTAAGCACATCGTTTATGAGCGCTTGGAACACCGCTGGGGCGTTGGTCAGTCCGAAGGGCATCACCAAGTATTCATAGTGACCAGTAGGCGTGTTGAAAGCGGTCTTCCACTCGTCACCAGGTCTGATCCGCACAAGATGGTATGCGTTCCGCAGGTCAAGCTTAGTGAAAACAACTGCTTCCTGGAGCAGCTCGAAGGCTGTGGCCATAAGGGGTAGCGGGTAACGGTTACGGACGGTTATGGCATTGAGTCCCCGGTAGTCGATGCAAGGACGTAATCCACCGTCTTTCTTGGCCACAAAGAAAAACCCTGCTCCCGCCGGGGAGGTGGATGGACGCATGAGGCCTGCTTCCAGAGCGTCCTTGATGTAGGTATCCATAGCAGCTCGTTCGGGTGGAGATAGGGAAAAGATCCGACCCCTGGGGGGCAAGTGCCCGGAAACAGGTCGATGGGGCAATCGTAAGGTCTATGGGGTGGTAGCATGGTGGCCCTCTGTTTGCTAAACACCAGTTTGAGGTCATGGTAACACTCGGGAACTCGGGTCAGGTCGATGGATTCTAAAGACTCGGGAGTAGAACTCGGGGAATTCTGGAAAATACAAGTAGCTTGGCACGTAGGACCCCACTGCTTGATAGTGCCCACAGACCAGTCGATGTGAGGGTTATGGCTGTGAAGCCAGGGGTATCCAAGGACGAGAGGGAACTCGGAACAGGAGATCAAATGAAAGTTCATCAATTCCTGGTGTTGTGAAACTGAAAGTCGCAAGGAGGTAGTGACATGAGTGACAAGTCCAGATCCCAAAGGGCTTCCATCCAATGTAGTGACCCTCATGGGTTCACTTAGTGGTTCAGAGGGAACGCCATTCTCCTTCGCCCAGACACCATCCATGAAGTTACCTGCGGCTCCAGAGTCTACCAAGGCTTGAAGGTGAAGCTTGTGGTTGTCCCAGGAGAGGGTGACTGGAATGAGCAGACGGGAGTTGGACGGATGGGAGGAGGTTATGTTTCCCGTTACAGTTCCCCCGGTCTGTACGGGACAGAGCGTTTCCCTGGAGCCCGGGACACGTGGAACGGAAATGGCCCGGTTTGCCGCAATATAGACAGCGTCGCTCCCTCATCCGACGGTCTCTCTCAGCCTGGGAGATGCGTCCAATCTGCATGGGTTCCGATGGAGCCAGCGAGGATAAAGGTGGGGACTCGGAGCTGGGACTGATAGGGGCTAGAGGTCTACGGTTGAGTTCTCTCTCTCTCAGACGCTGGTCAATGCGTGAGGCCAACTTGATCAGGGACTCGAGATTGTCCGGTGGTTCCCGAGTGGCCAGTTCATCTTGGATAGTATCGGAAAGGCCTTTCAGAAAGCACACCGTGAGCGCCTCGTTGTTCCAGCCACTTGCTGCTGCCACCGTGCGGAACTGGATGGCATAGTCCGTCACGCTGCACCAACCTTGGTGGAGAGTCAGGAGCTGTTTGGCTGAGTCAGAACCACTGCTTGGGCCTTGAAACACTCGTTTGAATTCCTCAGCAAAGGCAGAGTAGCTGGCACAGCAGGAACTATGGGCATCCCACACAGCAGTAGCCCAGGCCAGGGCTTTTTCCGACAGCAGGGTGATGATATAAGCGATCTTAGACCGGTCGGTGGGAAACGACGAGGGTTGTAACTCAAAGGAGAGAGAACATTGGGTGAGAAACCCTTTACAAGCACTTGGATCACCTGAGAACCGTTGGGGAGGTGGAAGACGAGGTTCAGCCAGGGGGTTAACTGCCATGGGTACGTGAATCTGAGGTACTGGGACGGGAACTGTTGCCGGGGTAAGACGATCAGATATTTGCTTAATGGAAGTCAGAATCTCCGACAGAAGATGAGAATGTCTAGCCATTAAGGCCTCTTGCTGAACCAGGGCGGCTTCGTGGCGTTGGACAGTCTCCTGGTGGTGGGACAGCATGGCAAAAAGGTCCTGGGAACTGGCTGCCTCTGGGTTCATTTATGGCTCTGTGTTTCTGTCAGGACCCGGTTACGAACCTGGGTCTCCGGAGTGAGAAACAGTCACTTAACCAACTGAGCCGCGAATAGTCAGCAGAACCCAGAAGATGAGGCAGACACAGCAGTACTTAAGACGGTGTATTTAATAAAGTAAAAAAACCCGGAACAACCCTGGCCAAATCCTGACACCTATTTCGTGAAACTCTCGAAGAACAATTCTTATGCTGATGCAGTTTGAAACTCATTAGTGAGTGTTGCAATCGAGGACAGGACGATTTGTGGGCTTGTGTGGCCTACCACTAAGAGCACTTACAGTTGACCTTGGCAGCTCTATCATGGCAGAAATTTGACGAACTGACTTGTTGGAAATGTGGCATCCTATGACGGTGCTACGTTGAAAGTCACTGGGCTCTTCAGTAAGGCCATTCTACTGCTAATGTTTGTCTATAGAGATTGCATGTCTGTGTGCTTGATTTTATACACCTGTTTTAAAACAGTTTTTGCTGAAATAGCAAAATCAACTCATTTGAAGGAGTGTCCACATACTTTGTGTTTGGGGTTCGACACCTGGATTTGGTCTCATGTAGCAAAATGTGAAATGTTGTTTTTTACGTTGGATAAAAGTAGAGACTCAGCACTACAAAATGGTAAATCATACACTGCATTTGAGGAACAATGGGAAAGTAATTCTGCTATGAAAGATGATCAACTTGTAAACTCACTTTGATAAAAATTGCCTTTGAATGTTTTGGTATCTAGTGAAGAGCTCTTCTTTGTCTACACCCATTCAAGCATTGTTCACACTCTTAAGCTTTAGCCCCACCCATCTCGTTTCGCTCTTGTGTTTACTGTTTACTGACACCGGCAATATTCAACAGGTGGTGTACACACTTCACGTAACGTTAGCTAACGAGCCAGCCAGCTAAAGTTAGCTAGTTTAACAACAATGAACAAAGTGCCAACAATGAACAAAGTGCCAACAATGCCTAACATTAGGCTCTAACTAGAATTGCAAATGGCTCTGGGAAACAAATAATAACGTCAGCTAGGCAGCCAGCCAGCTAACATTAGCTAGCTTGCTAACAGTCTGCAGATGTAATGCGGAGACAGGTGTTTTCTCCATCTCTTTAGCTATCCTACTCTAATTCCACTGATTTCAAAACTCGGTACTCCAGAAAGTGGAGAACAACACTTATGCAGCTCCACTACACAATACATTTTTTAAAGCCGCGTTCGACAGGATTAACCAACACAGATTTACCAGCTCAAATAGACAGCAGCCTTCAATATGACAGACCAATCCGAACTCCTCTCTCGGCATGTCCAGCCCACTCATTATCTCAGCCAATCATGGCTAGGGGGAAGGTTGCCAGCTTTTTCTGTGGCTTAAGCAAAAAGGATTGTAATTGAACAATTTTATTCAAATGTACAGATGGCATACAAGTTTGTTATTAAGGCACATGAAAGTTGTTTGAGAAGGCATTTCGCCCCAAAAACGCATTTTGATAAATTTGAACGACTCCCCTATGAAAGTCGTGACTTGCGACATATGCCTAGCTTCATGAATCGGGTCACATATATAGTGTATATTTTACTCTATTTGAGCGGACTGCCACATCCCTAAAATTGATGTGTGACATTTGGTCACTGCTCCTCCAAAATGTTATTGTGGGGAAAACAAAGTGACCGCTGCTTTCTCTTGGCCAGAGTTCAGATTATGACACTGGTAAAGCTGCTATCCTTCGGGCTTACGAGTTGGTCCCAGAGGCGTACGGACAACATTTCCGTAAATTACAAAAGATAGAATCAAAAAGCCGTGCTGAGATTGCAAGGGAACATGCGTGTCTTTCTGATCGGTGGTGTGGTTCTCAAAAGGTCAACGACGTTGAGGATTTCAAAGACACTCGTAATTCTCGAGAAGTTAAAAAATTGCCTTCACGAAAGTGTTTCTACCTACATTTATGAGCACAAGGATCTCACTCTTGAAAAAGCAGCAGCTCTGGCAGATGAGTGTGTGTTGGCACATAAAACTACCTTCACAAACATTGCACACAGTAGTTATCCCTACGCAGAAAAGCAATTCAGAGAAGTCACCTCGAAAAGGTTTTGGTCCTTTTCTACAGTGCCCAAATACAGATCGACAGAACAGTTTTTTTGTATATGCCAGTTTGTTATTATTACCGTGAGAAAGGACACAATGTCTCTGTGTCCTAAGTTGAAACAGAAAAATGAGAGCGAAAAAAATCAGTTTCTTCTTGTGGGAGCCCTCCAGCCCATTAAGTCTCTGGTTGGGACTGGCGTATCTCCTAAACAGGATTTTGGATCAGATGTGTATTACCCCTTTATTTCAGACAGGTTCGTGACTATGCAGAGTGGCGATGCTCTTGAAGATACTGCGAGACACTGGGGCAGCCTTTCATTTTGGAGGGTGTTTTGCTTTGTCTGAGACACTTCAGCAACTGGTTACAGTGTGTTAGTACAAGGCGTGGAGATGGGTTGCATGGACGTTCCTTTTTATAATGTGGAACTCAAGTCTGATCTTGTTTCTGGTTCTGTTGTCGTTGGAGTGAATCCTAGCCTACCAATGAAGGGGCTCATTTATTTTGGAAAATGATTTGGCTGGAGGGAAGGTCGTGCCAAATCTTGTTGTTTGTAAGGAACCCTGAGTAGAGGAACTTGATGGGTTATCGGAAAAGTACCCTAGAGTGTTCCCAATGTGTGCCGTTACATGTGCTATGTCCAAGAAAGTTGCCGGGAGAAAGTCTAGTGTTGAGGAACATGTCAGCGATTCCACAATGGTCGATCTGAGTAGCAGGAAGTTGAAATTATGCACGCTTTTTATCAAAAAGTAGAAATTCTGCCCCCTATCTCTAAGAAGGGGAAGATGTTACAGGCTTAGATTTTTCCATATATATTTTGAGGTTGGACGTTAGGTATCACCTCGTTTGTCAATTGGCGTCATCTCGTTAGTTGGAATGTGTTTCACCTGTGCTGGCCCAGGTGATATTTAAGAGTGGCTGGCCCAGTGCTGCGGTTGTCTTGAGAGATGTGGAGGGTGTTAACCTTTAGTTGGCACTCCCTATTTGAGTTGTAGACAAACAATCCTTTATCTGATCATCTCTTTTTTGTTGTTATTGTTCACTTTTTGTATTTCTTCCTGTTTTTTTATCTTTGGTGTGTTTTTTTTTGTTTGACTCTTCTTGGGCAAATTTATTGGGTGCTCATGGTGGGGGTGTTTTAGGTCCCAGTTGTTGTTGCAAGTCAACTTTCAATGGACACCCCTATGAGTGGGATCAGTTTGTGGAACCATTCAACTTAATTTTCAAACCATCGTATTCTACTACTCTGATCGCTTCACTGAGAGCTATCAATACAGCTGGCTAGCCTATTTTCAAATAATCATCTTCCAGAGCGAGTGGAAGCAGGGTGTCTTCTGTAGTTCTTTTCAGGACTACACGACGGATTGCTGGTTGCCAGGCAAAGGCAGTTGAGAGCAACAGTAGAAGAGATGGGTGCGGACCCCTTTTGGACAATCAAAGTATTACAAGTGTGCCGCGGAAAGGGCCAACCAAACCCCTTTCCAAGAAGGCTTGGTTCCGACAGAGATACCCAAGGCATTTACACATACAGTGCCTTGTAAAAGTCTTCATCCCCTTTGGCATTTTTACTATTTTGTTGCATTACAACCTGTAACTTAAATGGATTTTTATTTGGATTTTATGCAATGGACATACACAAAATAGTCCAAATTGGTGAAGTGAAATGAAAAAAATTACTTGCTTCATAAAATTCTAAAATAATTTAAAACGGAAAAGTGGTGCATGCATATGTATTCACCCCCTTTGCTATGAAGCCCCTAAATAAGATCTGGTGTAACCAATTACCTTCAGAAGTCAACTAATTAGTTAAATAAAGTCCACCTGTGTGCAATGAAAGTTTCACATGATCTGTCATTATCTCAGTATATGTACACCTGTTCTGAAAGGCCCAAGAGTCTGCAACCCTACTAAGCAAGGGAGGGGCACAAGCAAGCGGCACTATGAAGACCAGGGAGCTCTCCAAACTGGTCAGGGGCTAAGTTGTGGAGAAGTACAGGTCAGGGTTGGGTTGTAAAAAATATCTGAAACTTGGAACATCCCATGGAGCACCATTAAATCCATTATTATAAAATGGAAAGAATAAGGCACAACAACAAAGCTGCCAAGAGAGGGCCGCCCACCCAAACTCACAGACCAGGCACGGAGGGCATTAATCAGAGAGGAAATAAGAGACCAAAGATAACCCCGAAGGAGCTGCAAAGCTCCACAGCGGAAATTGGAGTGTCTGTCCATAGGACCACTTTAAGCCGTACACTCCACAGAACTGGGCTTTATGGAAAAGTGGCCAGAAAAATGCCATTCCTTAAAGAAAATAATCAAACACTTTTGGTGTTCGCCAAAAGGCATGTGGGAGACTCCCCAAACATATGGAAGAAGGTACTCTGGTCAGATGAGACTAAAATGTGCTTTTAGGCCATCAAGACAACGCTATGTCTGGCACAAACCCAACGCCTCTCATTACCCTGAAAACACCATCCCCACAGTGAAGCATGGTGGTGGTAGCATCATGCTGTGGGGCTGTTTTTCTTCAGTAGGGACTGGGAAACTGGTCGGAGTTGAAGGAATGATGGATGGCATTAAATACAGGGAAATTCTTGAGGGAATCCTATTTCAGTCTTCGAGATTTGAGACTGGGACGGATGTTCACCTTCCAGCAGGACAATGACCCTAAGCATACTGTTAAAGCAACACTCGAGGGGTTTAAGGGGAAACATTTAAATGTCTTGGAATGGCCTAGTCAATGCTCAGACCTCAATCCAATTGAGCATATGCGGTATGGCACTGACGGAAACATGGATCACCACAGACAACACTGCTACTCCTACTGCTCTCTCTTCGTCCGCCCACGTGTTCTCGCACACCCCGAGAGCTTCTGGTCAGCGGGGTGGTGGCACCGGGATCTTCATCTCTCCCAAGTGGTCATTCTCTCTCTCTCCCCTTACCCATCTGTCTATCGCCTCCTTTGAATTCCATGCTGTCACAGTTACCAGCCCTTTCAAGCTTAACATCCTTATCATTTATCGCCCTCCAGGTTCCCTCGGAGAGTTCATCAATGAGCTTGATGCCTTGATAAGCTCCTTTCCTGAGGACGGCTCACCTCTCACAGTCCTGGGCGACTTTAACCTCCCCACGTCTACCTTTGACTCATTCCTCTCTGCCTCCTTCTTTCCACTCCTCTCCTCTTTTGACCTCACCCTCTCACCTTCCCCTACTCACAAGGCAGGCAATACGCTCGACCTCATCTTTACTAGATGCTGTTCTTCCACTAACCTCATTGCAACTCCCCTCCAAGTCTCCGACCACAACCTTGTATCCTTTTCCCTCTCGCTCTCATCCAACACTTCCCACACTGCCCCTACTCGGATGGTATCGCGCCGTCCCAACCTTCGCTCTCTCTCCCCGCTACTCTCTCCTCTTCCATCCTATCATCTCTTCCCTCTGGTCATACCTTCTCCAACCTATCTCCTGATTCTGCCTCCTCAACCCTCCTCTCTTCCCTTTCTGCATCCTTTGACTCTCTATGTCCCCTATCCTCCAGGCCGGCTCGGTCCTCCCCTCCCGCTCCGTGGCTCGACGACTCATTGCGAGCTCACAGAACAGTGCTCCGGGCAGCCGAGCGGAAATGGAGGAAAACTCGCCTCCCTGCGGACCTGGCATCCTTTCACTCCCTCCTCTCTACATTTTCCTCCTCTGTCTCTGCTGCTAAAGCCACTTTCTTCCACTCTAAATTCCAAGCATCTGCCTCTAACCCTAGGAAGCTCTTTGCCACCTTCTCCTCCCTTCTGAATCCTCCTCCCCCTCCCCCTCCTCCCTCTCTGCAGATGACTTCGTCAACCATTTTGAAAAGAAGGTCGACGACATCCGATCCTCGTTTGCTAAGTCAAACGACACCGCTGGTTCTGCTCACACTGCCCTACCCTGTGCTCTGACCTCTTTCTCCCCTCTCTCTCCAGATGAAATCTCGCTTCTTGTGACGGCCGGCCGCCCAACAACCTGCCCGCTTGACCCTATCCCCTCCTCTCTTCTCCAGACCATTTCCGGAGACCTTCTCCCTTACCTCACCTCGCTCATCAACTCATCCCTGACCGCTGGCTACGTCCCTTCCGTCTTCAAGAGAGCGAGAGTTGCACCCCTTCTGAAAAAACCTACACTCGATCCCTCCGATGTCAACAAGTACAGACCAGTATCCCTTCTTTCTTTTCTCTCCAAAACTCTTGAACGTGCCGTCCTTGGCCAGCTCTCCCGCTATCTCTCTCAGAATGACCTTCTTGATCCAAATCAGTCAGGTTTCAAGACTAGTCATTCAACTGCGACTGCTCTTCTCTGTATCACGGAGGCGCTCCGCACTGCTAAAGCTAACTCTCTCTCCTCTGCTCTCATCCTTCTAGACCTATCGGCTGCCTTCGACACTGTGAACCATCAGATCCTCCTCTCCACCCTCTCCGAGTTGGGCATCTCCGGTGCGGCCCACGCTTGGATTGCGTCCTACCTGACAGGTCGCTCATACCAGGTGGCGTGGCGAGAATCTGTCTCCTCGCCACGCGCTCTCACCACTGGTGTCCCCCAGGGCTCTGTTCTAGGCCCTCTCCTATTCTCGCTATACACCAAGTCACTTGGCTCTGTCATAACCTCACATGGTCTCTCCTATCATTGCTATGCAGACGACACACAATTAATCTTCTCCTTTCCCCTTCTGATGACCAGGTGGCGAATCGCATCTCTGCATGTCTGGCAGACATATCAGTGTGGATGACGGATCACCACCTCAAGCTGAACCTCGGCAAGACGGAGCTGCTCTTCCTCCCGGGGAAGGACTGCCCGTTCCATGATCTCGCCATCACGGTTGACAACTCCATTGTTTCCTCCTCCCAGAGCGCTAAGAACCTTGGCGTGATCCTGGACAACACCCTGTCGTTCTCAACTAACATCAAGGCGGTGGCCCGTTCCTGTAGGTTCATGCTCTACAACATCCGCAGAGTACGCCCCTGCCTCACACAGGAAGCGGCGCAGGTCCTAATTCAGGCACTTGTCATCTCCCGTCTGGATTACTGCAACTCGCTGTTGGCTGGGCTCCCTGCCTGTGCCATTAAACCCCTACAACTCATCCAGAACGCCGCAGCCCGTCTGGTGTTCAACCTTCCCAAGTTCTCTCACGTCACCCCGCTCCTCCGCTCTCTCCACTGGCTTCCAGTTGAAGCTCGCATCCGCTACAAGACCATGGTGCTTGCCTACGGAGCTGTGAGGGGAACGGCACTGCAGTACCTCCAGGCTCTGATCAGGCCCTACACCCAAATAAGGGCACTGCGTTCATCCACCTCTGGCCTGCTCGCCTCCCTACCACTGAGGAAGTACAGTTCCCGCTCAGCCCAGTCAAAACTGTTCGCTGCTCTGGCCCCCCAATGGTGGAACAAACTCCCTCACGACGCCAGGACAGCGGAGTCAATCACCACCTTCCGGAGACACCTGAAACCCCACCTCTTCAAGGAATACCTAGGATAGGATAAAGCAATCCTTCTCACCCCCCCTTAAATGATTTAGATGCACTATTGTAAAGTGGCTGTTCCACTGATGTCAGAAGGTGAATTCACCAATTTGTAAGTCGCTCTGGATAAGAGCATCTGCTAAATGACTTAAATGTAAATGTAAATATATGCCTTAAAGATTGCTGTACACCAACGGAACCCATCCAACTTGGAGCTGGAGCAGTTCTGCCTTGAAGAATGGGTAAAACTCCTAGTGGCTTGATGTGCCAAGCTCATAGAGACATACCCCAAGAGACTTGCAGCTGTAATTGCTGCAGAAGGTGGCTCTTCAAAGTATTGACTTTGGGGGTGAATAGTTATTCACTCTCAAGCTCAGTTTTTTGTCATATTTCATGTTTGACTTACAATAAAAAATATTTTGCATCTTCAAAGTGGTAGGCATGTTGTGTAAATCAAATGATACAAAATATCTACAAAAACAATAAAGGGAACACTTAAACAACACAATGTAACTCCAAGTCAATCACACTTCTGTGAAATCAAACTGTCCACTTAGGAAGCAACACTGATTGACAATAAATATCACATGCTGTTGTGCAAATGGAATAGACAACAGGTGGAAATTATAGGTAATTAGCAAGACACCCCCCAAAAAAGGAGTGGTTCTGCAGGTGGTGACACAGACCACTTCTCAGTTCCTATGCTTCCTGGCTGATGTTTTGGTCACTTTTGAATGCTGGCGGTGCTTTCACCCTAGTGTTAGCATGAGACGGAGTCTACAACCCACACAAGTGGCTCAGGTAGTGCAGCTCATCCAGGATGGCACATCAATGCGAGCTGTGTCAAGAAGGTTTGCTGTGTCTGTCAGCATAGTGTCCAGAGCATGGAGGCGCTACCAGGAGACAGGCCAGTACATCAGGAGACGTGGAGGGGGCCGAAGGAGGGCAACAACCCAGCAGCAGGACCGCTACCTCCGCCTTTGTGCAAGGAGGAGCAGGAGGAGCACTGCCAGAGCCCTGCAAAATTACCTCCAGCAGGCCACAAATGTGCATGTGTCTACTCAAACGGTCAGAAACAGACTTCATGAGTGTGGTATGAGGACCCGACGTCCACAGGTGGGGGTTGTGCTTACAGCCCAACACAGTGCAAGACGTTTGGTATTTGCCAGAGAACACCAAGATTGGCAAATTCGCTGGCGCCCTGTGCTCTTCACAGATGAAAGCAGGTTCACACTGAGCACGTGACAGACGTGACAGAGTCTGGAGACGCCGTGGAGAACGTTCTGCTGCCTGCAACATCCTCCAGCATGAACGGTTTGGCGGTGGGTCAGTCATGGTGTGGGGTGGCATTTCTTTGGGGGGCCGCAGAGCCCTCCATGTGCTCGCCAGAGGTAGCCTGACTGCCATTAGGTACCGAGATGAGATCTTCAGACCCCTTGTGAGACCATATGCTGGTGCGGTTGGCCCTGGGTTCCTCCTAATGCAAGACCATGCTTGACCTCATGTGGCTGGAGTGTGTCAGCAGTTCCTGCAAGAGGAAGGCATTGATGCTATGGACTGGCCCGCCCATTCCCCAGACCTGAATCCAATTGAGCACATCTGGGACATCATGTCTCACTCCATCCACCAACGCCACGTTTCACCACAGACTGTCCTGGAGTTGGCGGATGCTTTAGTCCAGGTCTGGGAGGAGATCCCTCAGGAGACCATCTGCCACCTCATCAGGAGCATGCCCAGGTGTTGTAGGGAGGTCATACAGGCACGTGGAAGCCACACACACTCCTGAGCCTCATGTTGACTTGTTAAGGACATTACATCAAAGTTGGATGAGCCTGTAGTGTGGTTTTCCACTTTAATTTTGAGTGTCACTCCAAATCCAGACCTCCATGGGTTGATAAATTGAATTTCCATTGATAATTTTTGTGTGATTTCGTTGTCAGCACATTCACCTATGTAAAGAAAAAAGCATTTATTAAGAATATTTCATACATTCAGATCTAGGATGTGTTATTTTAGTGTTCCATTTATTTTTTTGAGCAGTGTATTTTAAATTCCAGATTGTAAGGCAACAAAATAGGAAAAATGCCAAGGGGGTAAATTCTTTCGAAAGCCGCTGTAATTACATTCATGATTTCTTACTCCAAATGGGCGGCAGTTTGTGTGCAAAGTATATGATTACTGTGAGAGTAGTTTCTAAATGTACCATAGTATTATGTCTCTGCCCCTCTCTCCATCTCTCTCTCTCTTCATCTCCTTTGTAATAAGCTGCCATATTGTCAGTCCGCTAGGGCCTGTTTTTATGTATTATCTGTGTTACCATTTACTGTAGTTATTTAGTAAATAAATAATTACACCAATTTGTGTAGTACTGAATCAAGTAAGGCTGGGTGTTTTGCAGATGCAAGGTTACGACTGTTCAGAATGGTGATATGATACGAGGTTATGATTAATAAGTTGACTGTTTATAGATGTGATAGGTAAAGACCTTTAGTCTTTAATTAAGGAGATGGTAACTCTCTAAACAATGGCTCTCGTGCTGCCCCCCAAATCCTAATGAGTTAATTGTTACATGATTAATTTAATCAGGTAACAATTAAACATAGTTAGTTGACTAAACAAATAACAGTCATTAGGTTAGGGCGGCAGGGTAGCCTAGTGGTTAGATAGATGGAGTAGTAACCAGAAGGTTGCAAGTTCAATCCTGCTGACAAGGTACAAATCTGTTGTTCTGCCCCTGAACAGGCAGTTAACCCACTGTTCCTAGGCTGTCATTGAAAATAAATATTTGTTCTTAACTGACTTAAATGAAGGTAAAATAAATAAAAAGATCAATGAAAGTAAAGTCACGACAGTAGCCATTATGTAAAACAATCACATATACAAATAAATACGCAAATAAACCCTTTCAAAATAGCGGCTATCCACTAACACTACTGCCCATGCACACAATTTCATTCTGAAAACTGGAAAGAATCTACCTGTGTATTCTACCTGCTATTAATTATCGTCACCCAAACCATTCTGTAATTTCATTTGACTCTGCTGATAAAGCTATGTTGACACTATTCTTTTAGTACTGCAATGTGGTTTCGATTGAGTCGCGTCCCTAAGACTTATTGAGATAGGGTGCCAAGAACCATCCCACACAAAAGCACATTGTGTCACGTTCGTCATAAGGATCGGACCAAGGCACAGCGTGTTATGAGTACATTCTCTTTTTAATGAATTAACAAAAACAACACACAACCAAACGAAACATGAAGCTATACAAACTAGTGCTGACAGGCAACCAAACATAGACAAGATCCCGCAACTAGCAATGGGAAAAATGGCTACCTAAACATGATCCCCAATCAGAGACAACGATAAACAGCTGTCTATGATTGGGAATCATACCAGACCATCATAGACATTCAAAACCCCTAGATGACAGAAACCCTAGACATACAACAACTAGAGTACCCACCCTAGTCACACCCTGACCTAACCAAAATATATAGAAAAACAGAGAATCTAAGGTCAGGGCGTGACACATTGTTGAATGCTATTGTCTCGGTGAGTTAGTAATCCTTGAATGGCACACTTTCCCTATGGACCCTATTCAAAGGTAGTGCACTACTGTATACAGAGAATAGGGAGCCACATATGACGTGCCTTTGTCAAACAAGATGAAAAAAAGGAGAAGAACTCAATGGTAGGGCCTTACTCCTTGTATGATATGATATTTATCATATTATTATCTCCTCTGATGCACTGGCTCCCTAACTCTGAAGTCCCTCTATTAGCTTGACTTTAGTTGTTTAAGCATTGACAGTAGCAAGTTATTCATGCTCTATTTTCAAATCAAATGGGAGACAGTCGGACAGAACATTCTCCGGTTTTAAGGCCCAGGGAACGTTCTAAATTGGTTTGATTTCAACTGACCCTCTGCTGTCTATTGCATTATTTGTTTTCCATTCGTGCCGCTGAGTGTAGAGAAAGAAGGACAAATGGAACCAGGCACTGATTCGATTCAACTTTTAAAAAATTGCTGTGGGGGGGGGGGGCAAATAGAGATAAAGCATGTGTGCGCACGAGCATGTGTGTCAGAGATAACGAGATCTGTCTCTATCACTACTGTAAATCCCAGAGGTAAAAACATCTCTGTCCACACAAAGGAACTGCATTGTGGGATGAGTAATCTAGGATCTACATATGTAATTGGTTTCCGTGGTGGAGGCAGTCATTGTGAATGATGTTTGGCGTCCTTGGGGTCTTGGCTGCTGTTGCTATTAGTGAGATAGTGAACCAAAGTGGAAGCCTTGAAGTACAATGCCTTTGAGCTGCATCACTGATTTACAGCCTGCATGTGTTTGCTCATATGGGCTTGCAGCGGCCCACCAGAAACCCAGGGCTGGCTGACATTTGAACACAAGCCATATCAGCTATTGTGAATGTAGATCATGTATGTGTTTTTGTTTATTCTGCAGTGGGTAGGGGGGTGTAGAAGCATTTTTTTGATGATTCATATTTCAATGAAACGTTATGGGCAAATTGTAGAATGGACATAATAGAAATTATGCCTCTTGTTCTGATGCAATAAAACCAGGGGTCAGATTCAGCCAAACTCATTCTACAAAAAACCCTGAGCTGTGGAATATCACAAAATACTAACGCTGCAAAAAAGCACCATTTCACTTGAATCAAAATGAGTTATTTGTAAACATGTGAATATTGTTTTTATGCAGATTTCAGAATATTTACATGAAAATCTGTAGCCAATTGGATGGAAACCTAGCCCCTGACAAGGATTTTATGCTGGGTGTTGAGATGCGTTAGCCTTCTTACTGTAACCAGAGAGAGAGAGAGAGTGAGAGCGCGAGCGAGTACCAAGCACAACTGATTCAACTGCTCAACTAATCACCAAGATGAATTAGTTGTACTTGTACTGTAACAGAACATAAGTGGAATGGCTGTGGCACTGAAGGAGACATTTGGGGAAAATGGCAGCATGACATACACAGGTGCTCTTTACTCCAGTTGTCTCAACATGTGACTGACCTTGTCTCTCTGCTGTGTGTTTGGCAGGGCCGGCATCGAAGATCATCTCCCCCAAGCAGGACTGTGAGGAGCGCCAGAAGGACAAATTGGGCACCGACAAGGGCAGCGAGAGCGGCACCTCCCTCAACGAACTCTCCACCTCCAGCTCCGAGACCCACTCTGAGGCCACCTCACCCCAGGACGGCCCCAACTTGGGTGGGGGAGGCGGTGGGGGATCCATGGCCCCCTGCGGAGCCCTCCAGTCTGTCTCTCGGCAGCCCAGCACCCTCACCCTTGGGCGGCCCTCCAAGAAGGGCTCGTCAGTGCAGTGGATGCAGCTGCCAGATAAGCGACGCAACAGCGAGCTCTTCCAGTCGCTGATGGGGCGTGAGGGCGGCCTGAGCAGGAAGAAGAACACGGAGAGACCCAGTGCAGAGGAAGAGATGAAGCAGTGCATACAGGACTTTAACAACATCAAAATCCCACAGGCTTTCCCCGAGCGCAAGAGGCAGTGGCAGTCCGAACTACTCCAAAAGTACGGTCTATAGGGACCCTTTTCTATCACCATGCCACAAGCAGTAGTCATTTAATTTGGATTCCCTCCATTTGGCTGGTTTTAAGTGCAAAGATTCATTATAAAATGTCTTCCAGTTCAAATGAAGTTAAAAGGATGATCAACAAACTGTTTTTGTGAGGGGAGGCACAAGGTTAGTAAGCACATGCATTTCTGGGGCACATGTTAAAAGAAGCACAGCAGAACTCCCCTTTACCGGTATGTTGTCTCTTCAGTTCTAGATTGCATTGGAGATTACGTTTGAAACAATATGCCTATGTGAACAGTATATGACTACTGTACATTTGTCCAGTTTATTAGGTACACCACCCCGTTCACAAAAATGGTTCGCTCCTACAGACAGCGAGTCAGGTGGCTGTGGCATGCTATATACAGTGCCTTGCGAAAGTATTCGGCCCCCTTGAACTTTGCAACCTTTTGCCTCATTTCAGGCTTCAAACATAAAGATATAAAACTGTATTTTTTTGTGAAGAATCATCAACAAGTGGGACACAATCATGAAGTGGAACGACATTTATTGGATATTTCAAACCGAATACTTTCGCAAGGCACTGTAAACCATGCAGACATGCAAAGAGGCATTCAGTTACTGTTCGACTGAAAGTTAGAATGGGCAAAATACAGCTGAAGTCAGAAGTTTACATACGCCTTAGTCAAATACATTTAAACTCAGTTTTTCACAATTCCTGACATGTACTCCAAGTAAGAATTCCCTGTCTTAGGTCAGTTAGGATCACCACTTTATTTTAAGAATGTTAAATGTCAGAATAATAGTAGAGTGAATGATTCATTTCAGCTTTTATTTCTTTCATCACATTCCCAGTGGGTCAGAAGTTTACATACACTCAATTAGTATTTGATAGCATTGCCTTTCAATTGTTTAACTTGGGTCAAATGTTTTGGGTAGCCTTCCACAAGCTTCCCACAATAAGTGGGTGAATTTTGGCCCATTCCTCCTGACAGAGCTGGTGTAACTGAATCAGGTTTGTAGGCCTCCTTGCTCGCACACGCTTTTTCAGTTCTACCCACACATTTTCTATAGGATTGAGGTCAGGACTTTGTGATGGCCACTCCAATACCTTGACTTTGTTGTACATTTTGCCACAACTTTGGAAGAATGCTTGGGGTCATTGTCCATTTGGAAGACCCATTTTTGACCAAGCTTTAACCTGATGTCTTGAGATTCTGCTTCAACATAACCACACAACTTTTCATCCTCACGATGCCATCTATTTTGTGAAGTGCACCATTCCCTCCTGCAGCAAAGCACCCCCACAACATGATGCTGCCACCCCGTGCTTCACGGTTGGGATGGTGTTCTTTGGCTTTCAAGCCTCTCCCTTTTACCTCCTAACATAATGATGGTCATTATGGCCAAACAATTCTATATTTGTTTCATCAGACCAGAGGACATTTCTCCAAATTGCATGATTTCTGTCCCCATTTTTTTAACCTAGACAAGTGAGTTAAGAACAAATTCTTATTTTCAATGACAGCCTAGGAACAGTGGGTTAACTGCCTGTTCAGGGGCAGAATGACAGATTTGTACCTTGTCAGCTTGGGGATTTGAACTTACAACCTTTTGGTTACTAGTCTGACACCTGAACCACTAGGCTACTCTGCCACCCTATGTGCAGTTACAAACCGTAGTCTGGCTTTTTTTTATACCCGGTACGATGGGTGTACCTAATAAACTGGTAACTGAGTGGATATTTCCATTATTTGACACATTCAGTGTGAATGCAGATGACTGTTAAGAAATAAGATAACATAGATAAACTGTATAAAAGACTGAAAGTACATTATTCTCTCTGTAGATAATTAAGTGTTCAACATGTGAATTGTTTGTAAATCCACATAGTGGAAAGAGTGGAAGATGTGGAAGATGTCCATTCAGTATCTACCATGGACGTCCTTTGTGTTTACTGTTGTTGTCCATGGTCAATATGTGCGTAATGACATTTATTGCTACTTTTCTATTCTACAATAAAATATATCATGTTATGACACTTTTTAGTCCAGGACCAGGCTTAATCAGTATCTGGGAAACCAGCTTTTTATGTATAAATCTCTCGGTGCTGGGCTAAGAAAAGGGGAGGACAATTGTCTTACAATGACTAGATAGAGGCTGGTTTAGTCATATTTTACATCAGGATTTGAACCTTGGGGAAAGTCATCCAATCAAAAACAATGGTTGGAGCAGCACAGTTTTTGGAAGTGTTGGTAGAGAGCCACAGTAAATATGGCTGAAGACAGAGCCTTTGCTGCAGTGTTAACCCCAAGCCGTCTTTCTGTTGCTCACCCAATAACCTTTATGAAAATCACTGAAAATAAGATTCAGCAATGGAAGACTGTTTTTGTAAGTCTCTATTTGTTGCCGCTAAACGAGGAAAAAGCTGCTGGCCATTTTCATGAGTTTCCTACTTCCCCCAAAGACCTGAATTGGAGATCAGGAGTTTTTCAATTATAACGGAGGTTAACATGCCTTGATGCTCTGTTTTGAGGCAATGCACATTGTCAAGGCTATCTATTTTTGCTCTGCAGAGGTACATTAAGATCTGTGTATTATATCAGGTGGCCAGTATACGCCCATTTTTTTGGTAGTGTACAGCACATTTTCAAGGTGAGATGTTTTGTTTTAAAGACATTTAATGCAATAAAATATGTTATAAACTAGAGGAACTACAAGATTTCCTTCAACACATTTTTCAGACATATTGTGTAGAACCCAATTACGAATCATGAGCACATAGCGAAAACAAACCCAAGCTTAGTAAATTGAAGAAAACGCAACTCGCCAAATTGCTTAGACAGATGGAAAATGTGGTGGCAAATTACATGAACACTTTGACTGCTTTGCGTTTGCTCTTTGAATGAGAAGAAAATGAGCGTCAGAGACTCTTAAAACATGCTTCACTGAGTTTAACCCTGCTTGTCTAAATTGTCTCGATCCATGGTGCTGAAATTATCATGCAGTTAGTCTCCAATGAAGTTGCTGTGTATCACAACAACATTTAGTAGGTGAAGTTCTCTTCTCTGTCAGGGACAAAACATGTCAGAAAATGGAAATGTGAACAATGTTTTTAGATAATTGATTATTGATTATTTCACTGATAGTTGAAGCAAAACTGAAACTGTCTAATACGCTCAGAAACCAGGAATGTGGTAAGATTTCCAATAAAAACAGCCTTGGCCCATCTCTTGCAATCAGGGCTCATCTACAAGAGGTCTGTAAGAGGACCCAGTTGAATATATTTGAACGGAAAATAAAAGATGAAGATTTGCTGGTATTGTTAGCAATGTTTCCATGGTAATGCAGGAAAGTGGATTGACTCTCCAAACATAATGACAGCCACCCACTCTGGGGCAGATAGTGCTGGTTGATGTATGCATAGGCAAGAATTTTACATTCTGAAGTCCATGTAAACTAACACAACAGTTATTATTTAACCACGGAGAGAAAATTGCAGAGACATTATGAGTCTCTCTTGAATCCATTATCGCTGTGTGGAACTGCCAAGGCCATGCGCAAGTCCCAGTGAAATGTATTATTCTGCTTTTTGAAAATCTAGTTCTCACTGGGAATTTATTTAAGGAATTAGATTGCTGGACTGATTGGAAGTTGTAGTTTTCATTGTTCAAATATTCAACCTCGATCAGAACAGAAACGTGGTAATTAACTACAATAATATGGGTTTGTGCTCAGGCTAGAATGGAAGGTGGCTGGTGTGTAGCAGAAAAAATATATATGTGGAGTTGAAAAGGTACTCACACTCAAAACCATGAAAAGGAATACCCCAAGGAAGCCAAGATGCAAAAATAATGTAGTTAATTGTCACGATCGTTAGTATAGACGGACCAAGGCGCAGCGTTATTTATTAGAGAGTGAAACTTAGAAAAAATAATAATAATAAAACGAACCATGACGACAATGCAGTGCTAACAGGCAACTAAACAGAAATATTCCATAACCCACAGGTGAAAAAATACAACTTAATTATGATCCCCAATTAGAGACAACGATTACCAGCTGCCTATAATTGGGAATCATACACAAACACCAACATAGAAAATAAAAAATTTAACCTTGAACCCCACATAGAAATAATAAACTAGACAAAAAAAGCCTAGTCACGCCCTGACTGACTCTACCATAGAAAATACAGGCTTTCTATGGTCAGGAGATGACATTAATTCAATCCATGCTAAAAAATACAGAAAGTGCAAGGTGCTATAAAACAAAAATGGAGCACACGTTTCGGGCTCATCAGGGCTGTGAAGGGACTGCTGGTGCCTGTAGACAACATTACAAGAAACATGCAACAATGTCCAATTCCTTATTAAGCCCTCCAATTCCTCATTAAAAACTCTACACCCCGAAGGGCTTCATGAGGAATTGGACCTTACATGTTTTTTGTAATGTTGTCTACATGCACCAGCAGTCTCTCCCCCAGAACTCTGAACTTTTACATTAATAAGTCCTTTTTTATTAATAATATGCAGTTGAGTTTCTCTTAATTCAACTACATTATGTAAACAGTTTCATAAACATCGTTTTCCTTATTAAATCTTAGCCTGAGGGCAGAAATATCTTTCCATATTTTGAGGATGGATTTGTTTAATAAAGTACCAATGCAGCCGTTTTTCATTTCTGGGTAAAAATTAAGTACATTTGTGATAAGGTGCGTCTCGGTGAGAGGTGTAGGAGTCAGGCGCAGGAGAGCAGGGATTTCTGAGAAGCGTGTTTAATATAGATATATGTATATATATATATATGTATATATATATATATATATATATATATATATATATATATATATATATACACACACACATAGTCCACCAATACAAAATTGGCACAGATGAAAATCCAAAACTACGCTCTCGAAGGAGCAGAAACTCGTGTCACTACACGAAGGAACAACCACAGTTCCGACACTACACACACATACGTAATAGTGAAAACAATAAACCGCATAGAATACCTAACGCAAATACCCACAAGCTTAATCCTGCACGAATTAAGGCAGGTAACAGGTGCCCTATATACACACAGAAATAAAAGCAATTGAAACCAGGTGTGCAAAGGAACACAGACAAAACAACCGGAAAAGGAAAAAGGGATCGGTAGCGGCTAGTAAGCGACCGAACAGGGAGAGGAGTTACCTTCGGTAGAAGTCGTTACAGTACCCCCCCCCCCCGGACACGCGGCTCCCGCAGCGCGACGATGCCGGCCTCGAGGACGACCTGGAGGACGAGGCGCAGGGCGATCCGGATGGAGGCGGTGAAACTCCCTTAGCATAGGTGGATCCAGTACGTCCTCCACCGGCACCCAGCATCTCTCCTCCGGACCGTACCCCTCCCAGTCCACGAGGTACTGAAGACCCCACACCCGACGCCTCGAGTCCAGTATGAACCGAACTGCATACGCCGGCGCCCCCCCCCCCCCCGATGTCCAGGGAGGGGGTGCGGAGGGACCTCCCGCACCTCATCTTCTTGAAGCAGACCAGCCACCACCGGTCTGAGGAGAGAGACATGAAACAAGGGGTTAATACGGTAAGGGGGGAGCTGTAACCTATAACCCACCTCGTTTATTCTCCTCAGGACTTTGAATGGCCCCGCAAAACGCGGACCCAGCTTCCGGCAGGGCAGGTGGAGAGGCAGGTTTCGGGTCGAGAGCCAGACCCGGTCCCCCGGTGTGTACACCGGGGCCTCGCTGCGGTGGCGGTCGGCCCGTTTAAGGTACCCGTGGGCGGCCTCCCAGGTTTCCCTTGAGCGTCTCACCCAATCATCCACCACAGGAGCCTCGGTCTGGCTCTGATGCCACTGGACCAGGACCGGCTGATAGCCCAACACACATTGGAAGGGCGACAGGTTCGTAGAGGAGTGGCGGAGTAAGTTCTGGGCCATCTATGCCCAGGGGATGTACTTCGCCCACTCCCCTGGCCGGTCCTGGCAATACGACTGCAGAAACCTACCCACATCCTGGTTCACTCTTTCCACCTGCCCATTACTCTCGGGGTGAAACCCAGAGGTTAGGCTGACCGAGACCCCCAAACGTTCCATAAACGCCTTCCACACCCTGGACGTGAACTGGGGACCCCGATCAGAAACAATATCCTCAGGCACCCCGTAGTGCCGGAAGACGTGAGTAAACAGGGCCTCCGCTGTCTGTAGGGCTGTAGGGAGACCGGGCAAAGGGAGGAGACGACAGGACTTAGAAAACCGATCCACAACGACCAGGATCGTGGTGTTGCCCTGTGATGGTGGCAGATCGGTCAAGAAGTCAACCGATAGGTGTGACCAAGGCCGCTGTGGAACGGGAAGGGGTTGTAACTTCCCTCTGGGCAGGTGCCTAGGAGCCTTGAACTGAGCGCACACTGAGCAGGAGGACACATAAACCCTCACGTCCTTGGCTAAAGTGGACCACCAGTACTTCCCACTAAGACATCGCACCGTCCTACCGATCCCCGGGTAACCAGAGGAGGGGGACGTGTGAGCCCACCAAATTAGCCTGTCTCTAACCTCCAGCGCAACATACACCTATCCTGCTGGACACTGTGGTGGAGTAGGGTCAACACGCGATGCTCGTTCAATGTCTGCGTCCACCTCCCACCTCACAGGTGCCACTAGACAAGAAACCGGGAGGATGGGCACAGGATCAATTGCCCGCTCCTCCGTATCATATAGTCGGGACAGTGCGTCTGCCTTAGTGTTCTGGGAGCCTGGTCTATAGGAGATGGTAAACCTAAATCGGGTGAAAAACATGGCCCACCTTGCCTGACGAGGGTTCAGTCTCCTCGCTGCCCTAATCTACTCTAGATTACGGTGGTCAGTCCAGATGAGAAAAGGGTGTTGGGCCCCCTCAAGCCAATGTCTCCACACCTTCAGGGCTCTGACAACAGCCAGCAGCTCCCAATCCACCACGTCATAGTTTCGCTCCGCCGGGCTGAGCTTCCGAGAAAAGAAAGCACAGGGGCCAGTGGTGAACACAGACAAAACAACCAGAAAAGGAAAAAGGGATCGGTAGCAGCTAGTAAACCGGCGACGCCGAGCGCCGCCCGAACAGGGAGAGGAGTTACCTTCGGTAGAAGTCGTGACAACCTTACTGTGATTGTTTTCAATAAAAATGGTCAAAAATAAGAAACAAATAGCTTCTTAGCAAAAACCAATTTCTCACGCAATAATTTTGCTCGAACTGTCAGTGGTTTGAGTTGGGAGGGGAAAACTGAAAATGAGCTGTTATTGACAAGAGTTTTGGAACTCTTTCTAAATGCCCACTAACTAATTTACCACATGGTGATGTCACCATCGAAGGCCATAACTCCCTCCCACCAAAACAGGCTGAAATTTCAGGTGGTCTTTTTTACAAGGGCATTTTCATAATTTTCACCATTGCACATTATTATTCCAACCTCAATGTGGAAATATTTACAAAACACAGGAAAATCACATTTTTGACTGCACTGCACCAGACATGCCATATCGGGTGTCATTGAAGCTCCCTCCTTCACAAGCTGATGTTGGATTTTTCACATGGATCAGTCACAAAAAAATCTGTTGGACGATCGGAAGTCTGCCTTGGGGCAAAATGTCATCAATACTGTATGGACATGATGGTGACAACAAACCATAATGTAAAACCCTAACCCAAACCGATAGATCTTTCCTCATTTAGTTTGGAGTGAGTCTTTTGTACCATTAGCTCAGCCAACCACTCCACTGAAAAAAAAGATCAAAAAGATTTGGAACAACATTGGAACTACAAGGAAATGAAAATGTTCATATCTCGTTAGACTCGGCCTCTGAGTGTGGACATCAAAGAGGGTTCATGCACCTGCCAAATGAGACTGCAGTACATTCAAATGTTCATATCTCGTTTGACTCGGCCTCTGAGTGTGGACATCAAAGAGGGTTCGTGCACCTGCCAAATGAGACTGCAGTACATTCAAATGTTCATATCTCGTTTGACTCGGCCTCTGAGTGTGGACATCAAAGAGGGTTCGTGCACCTGCCAAATTAGACTGCAGTACATTCAAAAGGATCGATTTTGATGTTACACATATGCATATTTCAAAAAGCACAGGAAAATGAGCTGATTTTCAGAAACCTGAAGGTTTTACCTCAGTCGCCACTTGAAAAACATTTGGGGTGTTCCTCTGACACCGCCTAGTATATAAATCAAATCAAATGTTATTTGTCACATACACATGGTTACCGGATCCGGGATTGTGACTAAGCCTCAGGCTCATTAGCATAACGCAACGTTAACGATTTCTGAAAATCGCAAATAAAATTAAAATAATGTGTTTGCTCTCAAGCTTAGCCTTTTCTTAACAACACTGTCATCTCAGATTTTCAAAATATGCTTTTGAACCATAGAAATTGACTAATTTGTGTAAGAGTATGCAAAGCTAGCATAGCATTTTGTGTAGCATGTAGCACGCAACATTTTCACAAAAGCCAGATAACCAAATAAATAAAATCATTTACCTTTGAAGAGCTTCTGATGTTTTCAATGAGGAGACTCCCAGCCACATACCAAATGCGCAGTGTTTCCTGAAAGCGTCTGTGTGTAGGAGAAATCGTTCCGTTTTCTACATTGCGCCTGGCTACCGAAACGAACCGAAAATGCAGTCACCTACAACGGATTAACTACATAATATCGACCGAAACATGGCAAACGTTGTTTGGAATCAATCCTCAAGGTGTTTTTTCACATATCTCTTCATTGACATGCAGTTCTTGGAAGCTTGCTTCTCTCTCTCTGCCCCATGGAAAAATACTGGCAGGTGACTTTTGCGCACCAATTTCGGCGCAGGACACCGGGCGGACACGTGGTAAATGTGGTCTCTTATGGTCAATCTTCCAACGATCTGCCTACAAATACGTCACAATGCTGCAGACACCTTGGGGAAACGACAGAAAGGGCAGACTCATTCCTCTTGCGTTCACAGCCATATAAGGAGATCATGAAAGACAGAGCCTCAAAAATCCTTGTCATTTCCTGGATGCCAAGTCATCTTGGTTTTGCCTGAAGCTCACGTTCTAGGGCACGCACAGAGAAGATATTTGTATTTCTGGACACGTCAGAGTGTTTTCTTTCGAACAGTAGCAATTATATGCATAGTCGAGCATCTTTTTGTGACAAAATATCTTGTTTAAAACGGGAACGTTTTTCTTCCAAAAATGAAATAGCGCCACCATAAGTGTAAGAGGTTAATGCGAGTGTAGAGAAATGCTTGTGCTTCTAGTTCCGACAATGCAGTAATATCCAACGAGTAATCTAACCTAACAATTTCACAACAATTACGTTAAAAACACACAAGTGTAAAAGAATGAATAAGAATATATACATAAAAATATATATGAATGAGTGATGGTATAGAACGGCATAGGCAAGATGCAGTGGATGGTATAAAGTACAGTATATACATATGAGAAGAGTAATGTAGGGTATGTAAACTTATAGAAAGTGGCATTGTTTAAAGTGGCTAGTGATACATTACATCAAGATGGCAAGATGCAGTAGATGGTATAGAGTATAGTATATACATATGAGATGAGTAATGTAGGGTATGTAAACATTATATGAAGTGGCATTGTTTAAAGTGGCTAGTGATACATTTATTTACATCAATTTTCCAGTGGCTGGAGTTGAGTCAGTATATTGGCAGCAGCCACTCAATGTTAGTGATGGCTGTTTAACAGTCTGATGACCTTGAGATATAAGCTGTTATTCAGTCTCTCGGTCCCTGCTTTGATGCACCTGTACTGACCTCACCTTCTGGATGATAGCGGGGTCAACAGGCAGTGGCTTGGATGGTTGTTATCCTTGATGATCTTTTTGGCCTTCCTGTGACATCGGGTGGTGTAGGTGTCTTGGAGGGTAGGTAGTTTGCCCCCGGTGATGCATTGTGCAGACCTCACTACCCTCTGGAGAGCCATACGATAATGGGCGGAGCAGTTGCCGTACCAGGCGGTGATACAGCCCGACAGGATGCTCTCGATTGTGCATCTGTAAAAGTTGGTGAGTGTTTTTGGTGACAAGACACATTTCTTCAGCTTCCTGAGGTTGAAGAGGCACTGCTGCGCCTTCTTCACAACGCTGTCTGTGTGGTTGGACCATTTCCGTGATATGTACGCAGAGGAACTTAAAACTTTCTGCCCTCTCCACTACTGTCTCGTCAATGTGGATAGGGTGGTGCTCCCTCTGCTGTTTAGGTCCTGGATGGCAGGAAGCTTGGCCCCAGTGTTGTGCTAGGCCATACGTACTACCCTCTGTAGCGCCTTATGGTCAGATGCTGAGCAGTTGTCATACCAAGGTGCAGCTGTAGAACATTTTGAGGAACTAGGAACCCATGACAAATCTTTTCAGTCTCCTGAGGGGTACAATCATACAGTAGCTATGTTTCCATGAACTTGTCCTGTGATTTGTTTTGTAAAAATTTAGAAAGTTTGCATAGAAAATAGATGTGACAATTGCGTTAATACATCGGTGACAGTCTATATGCCCTCCCACCATCTGTTTCATATCTCAGGTAGTCTGCGAAAGCCAGCATGGATAGAATGTAATAACTGACTGTTTGCCATACACTGTATACTAATATACTGTGTGCCAACGTATCTCCACGGTCCGTGCCATGGTGAAACTTGCACTATTGCAATACTAATTGGATGGTGAAACTTGCCAGCCAACCAGAAAGGCATAGCAATTCAGGCATCCTTGAAAGTCAGGGTGATCCTTGTCCTGCAATGAAAGATTATTTTTAGAGTTGAAAAACATTATTTTGCAAGCACTAGGCATTTTGAATGAAATGTGGAGTGGAGCTTTATAGTTCCATGTTGAGATCGCGTGCCCTGCGTACCTTCAAAATTATAAGGTCATCATCATTTGAGAAGGGTGCCAATGGAACCATTCCTGCATGTGGGCAATAATGAATTTGCAGGAACCCTTCTTTATACTTCTATTGGTCGAAGGACACAGTGTGCCAGCCAGCTAGTCCAGGGAGTAATCCGGTACACAGCAGGCAGTGGCGAAACCTTGTGTTAACTAATAAGCTAGCTAACAGGCGGTGACGCTAACTACCAAGCTAGTTAGTACAGGGTACGACCGGTAGACAGTGTACTTCGCCCCCGCCTGTCGGCCACAGTTTTCTCTGGTGCACAACAGGTTCTTTTGGGAGGGGTGTTGCCCCAGCCTTCCGACCGCTGTACTAGTGTGACGCGGGGAGAGCGTTAGAGTGTCGTTCACACCCGCCTGTCGGGCATTTTTTCCCACAGTTCTGTTAATGATGGTGAGGGCATGCAGGAGTGAAGGACACTGTCTAAACTCCAGTAAAAAATGTATTTCCCTTTTGACCCACATTCGAAAGTGTCACACAAGCATGAAGATGCAGGAACCAAGGGGGTTCCCGAGGGGGGGCGTTCATGCAGGAACCAATAGGATGCTCGGGGTGGGGGGGCTTGCAGGGATGCCCCGAATTGTGGGCTGCAGTTATTGTGTAATTGTGTAGTTTATTTCCATAATCAGTTGTTAGACAAAAGAATGGAAACATGTTACCAATCTTCAGAAAATGTCTCCTATACAGTGCCTTGCGAAAGTATTCGGCCCCCTTGAACTTTGCGACCTTTTGCCACATTTCAGGCTTCAAACATAGAGATATAAAACGGTATTTTTTTGTGAAGAATCAACAACAAGTGGGACACAATCATGAAGTGGAACGACATTTATTGGATATTTCAAACTTTTTTAACAGATCAAAAACTGAAAAATTGGGCGTGCAAAATTATTCAGCCCCCTTAAGTTAATACTTTGTAGTGCCACCTTTTGCTGTGATTACAGCTGTAGGTCGCTTGGGGTATGTCTCTATCAGTTTTGCACATCGAGAGACTGACATTTTTTCCCATTCCTCCTTGCAAAACAGCTCGAGCTCAGTGAGGTTGGATGGAGAGCATTTGTGAACAGCAGTTTTCAGTTCTTTCCACAGATTCTCGATTGGATTCAGGTCTGGACTTTGACTTGGCCATTCTAACACCTGGATATGTTTATTTTTGAACCATTCCATTGTAGATTTTGCTTTATGTTTTGGATCATTGTCTTGTTGGAAGACAAATCTCCGTCCCAGTCTCAGGTCTTTTGCAGACTCCATCAGGTTTTCTTCCAGAATGGTCCTGTATTTGGCTCCATCGATCCAATTTTAACAATCTTCCCTGTCCCTGCTGAAGAAAAGCAGTCCCAAACCATGATGCTGCCACCACCATGTTTGACAGTGGGTATGGTGTGTTCAGGGTGATGAGCTGTGTTGCTTTTACAACAAACATAAGATTTTGCATTCTTGCCAAAAAGTTCAATTTTGGTTTCATCTGACCAGAGCACCTTCTTCCACATGTTTGGTGTGTCTCCCAGGTGGCTTGTGGCAAACTTTAAACGAAACTTTTTATGGATATCTTTAAGAAATGGCTTTCTTCTTGCCACTCTTCCATAAAGGCCAGATTTGTGCAATATACGACTGATTGTTGTCCTATGGACAGAGTCTCCCACCTCAGCTGTAGATCTCTGCAGTTCATCCAGAGTGATCATGGGCCTCTTGGCTGCATCTCTGATCAGTCTTCTCCTTGTATGAGCTGAAAGTTTAGAGGGACGGCCAGGTCTTGGTAGATTTGCAGTGGTCTGATACTCCTTCCATTTCAATATTATTGCTTGCACAGTGCTCCTTGGGATGTTTCAAGCTTGGGAAATCTTTCTGTATCCAAATCCGGCTTTAAACTTCTTCACAACAGTATCTCGGACCTGCCTGGTGAGTTCCTTGTTCTTCATGATGCTCTCTGCGCTTTTAGCGGACCTCTGAGACTATCACAGTGCAGGTGCATTTATACGGAGACTTGATTACACACAGGTGGATTGTATTTATCATCATTAGTCATTTAGGTCAACATTGGATCATTCAGAGATCCTCACTGAACTTCTGGAGAGAGTTTGCTGCACTGAAAGTAAAGGGGCTGAATAATTTTGCACGCCCAATTTTTCAGTTTTTGATTTGTTAAAAAAGTTTGAAATATCCAATAAATGTCGTTCCACTTCATGATTGTGTCCCACTTGTTGTTTATTCTTCACAAAAAAATACAGTTTTATATCTTTATGTTTGAAGCCTGAATTGTGGCAAAAGGTCGCAAAGTTCAAGGGGGCCGAATACTTTCGCAAGGCACTGTATCTGCTGTTTCCTTTACACATCGCAATGATTATTTTATTTAGGACAATGCTTTTGTCAAATATACCTGGATCCATGGAAACCTGTCTAGTGGTACAATTGAGCGATTGAAGGGAAAAGTGCCGCAGTTACGCAGATGCATATGATTAAAGGGGAATTTCACCCTGGCTCTGTCATGGCATATAGTCACGTTTTTGTTACAAATGTCAACATTATCCAAACCACAAGCTACAACGTGCGCATTTTCATTTCACTGGTAAAACATAGAAATGTTGACTTCCTGTGTTTTTCGTCTGCTCATAGGGAAGCACAACGTCCAGCATTCATAGCGAATTTTGAACAACCAGCACACAGTAATCTCAGAATTTCTCTAGGCGTTTTGCCTGTGTAGTGTTCTGTCTGCCTGTGCTAATTATTATTATGGTTAAAATCATGTTTTGTGTATATGTTTGGCCCACAATGGTAGGATGACAAAACAAAGAACCCTGCAGTTAACATTGTGAAATCATATAAATGATGTGATGGTTTCCCCACAAAGCAACGAGTTGTGGTCACAGCCTGAGCCTCACACCATTAGATCTGACAAATTGAAAAACCCTTGTCATTGGAGATTACATTATCTGCAATATTAGACAACAATAATTATCCAGCAATCATACATTGTTTACCAGTTGGGAGGGCAACCGACATAAAGGTTAATCTGAAGATGGTGCTGGCTGAGGCTAAAACTGTATAGATGGTATGGGGATATTGTTACCCACGTCGGCACCAACGATGTTAAAAGTGAAACAGTCAGAGGTCACCAAGTGCAACATAACTTCAGCGTGTAACTTAGCAAGAAAGATGTGCTTGCATTGAATAATTGTCTCCTAATAATTGTCCAGTTAGGGAGAGTGAGGAACTTTACAGCAGACTCGTACAACTCAATCGCTGGTTGAAAACAGTTTTCTGCCACTCCCAAAAGATAGAATTTGTAGATAACTGCCCCTCTTTCTGGGACTCACCCACAAACAGGAACAAGCCTCTCCTGCTGAGGCGTGACGGGCTCCATCCAAGCTGGAGAGGTGCTCTCATCTTATCTATCAACATAGACAGGGCTCTAACTCATCTAGCTCCACAATGAGATAGGGTGCAGGCAAGACAGTAGGCTGTTACCAGCCTGCCATCTTAGTGGAGTCTGCCACTAGCACAGTCAGTGTAGTGAGCTCAGCTATCCCCATTGAGGCAGTGACTGAATCTAGGTTGGGCAAAACTAAACATGGCGGTGTTTGCCTTAGCAAATCCCTCACTTCCAAGGCAGTCATAGTCAATAAACTAATCACTGATCATAACCTTGATGTGATTGGCCTGACTGAAACATGGCTCAAGCCTTATGAGTTTACTGTGTTAGTTAAATGAGGCTTCTCCTCCTGGTTACATTAGTGACCATTTCCCACCGCACATCCCGCAGAGGCGTTGCTAACATTTACGACTGCAAATGTAATTTGTTATTTTGTAAAAAATGACTGCGTTTTTGTCTTTTGAGCTTGTAGTCATGAAATCTTTGCATCCTACTCAATCACTATTTTATAGATACTGTTTACAGGCCTCCTGAGCCGTATACAGCATTCCTCACTGCGTTCTCTGAATTCCTCTGGACCTCGTAGTCATGGCTGATAATATTCAGATTTCTGGTGACAGTCCCACTACAAAAGGCTTTCAGAGCCATCATCAACTCAGTGGGTTTTGTCCAGCATGTCTCTGGACCTACACATTGTGTCCAGTGTAATAAATATTGTGGATCTAAATGCTTTTCCTCATAATCCTGGACTATTGGACCACCATTTAATTACATTTGCAATTGCAACAAATAATCTGATCAGACCCCAATCAAGGATTATTAAAAATCGCACTATAAATTCTCGGACAACACAAAGATTCCCAGATGCCCTTTCAGACTTCCTCCACCTACCCATGGATGTCAGAGTACAAAAATCTGTTAACCACCTAACAGATGACCTAAACATAACCTGGCGTAATACCTCGGACACAGTTACATCGCTAAAAAATAAAAATCATTTGTCACAAGAAATGAGCTCCCTGGTATACAGAAAATACCTGAGCCCTGAAGCAAGCTTCCAGAAAATTGGAATGGAAATGCTGCTCTTCTGAAAAAGCCCCCACTGCTAGTTGATCAGACTACTTTTCCAACCTGACTGAGGAGAATAAAAATAGTCTAAAAAATAAATGTTGGATTGTCGCAAAGCTAACTAAAAAGCAGCATTCTCCAAGTGAGGACGGTCTTCACTTCAGCTGTCATGAAATCATGAACTTCTTCGACGAAAAGATCATGATCATTACAAAGCAAATTATGGACTCCACTATGAATATGCATATTTCTCTAAAGCTCAGCTGTCCTGAGTCTGCACAAATCTGCCAGGACCTAGGATCAATGGAGACACTAAAGTTTTTAAATCCTGTATCTCTCAACACATTCACGAAAATAGTCATGGCCTCTGAAACTTCCAGCTGCCTACGAGACCATATTCCAACTCAACTACTGAAAAAGCTACTTTCTGTGCTTGGCCCTCCTATGTTGAACATAATATAAGTATCCCTATCCTCCAGATGTGTACCAAATGCACTAAAAGTGGCAGTAATAAAACATCTCCTGAAAAATCCAAAACTTGATTTATCAGTCTATAATTGAATCCTCTAAATAAAAAATAAAAACTGTTGCACGGCAACTCCCTCCCTTCCTGAAGACAAATAATGTATAACGCTCCAGTCTGGTTTTAGACCCATCATAGTACTGAGACTGCACTCGTGAAATTGGTAAATTACCTTTTAATGACATCAGACCAGACTCTGCATCTGTCCCCGTGCTCCTAGACCTTAGTGTCGCTTTTGACACCATCGATCACCACATTTTTTGGGACCGATTGGAAACTCTAATTGGCCTTCATGGACAAGTTCTTGTCTGGTTTAGATCTTGTCAGACAAAAATCAGTTTGTCTCTGTGGATTGTTTGCCCTCTGACAAAATCAGGTTTCAGTGGCCCTCAAGGTTCACTATATATTCTTCCTCTTGGTGATGTCATTCGGAAACACAATGTCAACTTTTACTGCAGACATAAGGAAGTGGATGGCGACAAACGTTTTACTTTTAAACTCGGACAAAACAGATATGCTAGTTCAAGGTCCCAAGAAACAAAAGAGATCTGCTGTTTGATCTGACAATTCATCGTGATGGTTGTACAGTCGTCTCAAATAAAACTGAGGGACTGTTACGCTGGACCCTGATCTCTCTTTTGACAAACATCAATGTTTCAAGTACAGCTTTTTTTTTATGTTCATAATATTACAAAAAAATCTGAAACATTTTGTCAG